>NC_045427.1:569748891-570051921 GCF_902635505.1 Sarcophilus harrisii | reverse complement strand
AGGACTATAAGCCTGACTTCAGGAAAATGAAAAGTGCCATAAACCAGAATAAATATGATGAAGAATTGAATATAGCCCACTCTTTAAATGATTTGTCTAAATCTGTTTCCCAAAATGAGAGGATTAAGGCTTCTGAGACAGCATGTACTAATCATTTCAAATGCTTTTCAGCTTCTTTAGTTGGGGAGCTGAATTCTACTGAATATCAATTCAACAAAGAGGCGTCTGATGAGCCAAAACTGTTGTCATCCCAATCAAGTAGAGGGAATATGTCGTCTGAAGAATCAGATGTTTGCAGTTGGGCTTCTCAACAATTACTTAACAGTGACATGTCAATGTCCTTGGAAAGCAAGGAAGAAAACACTTCTCCTGAGTCAACTCAAAGTGAAATGATAAAAGAATCTAATTCATCCTTTCATGGTAAAAGGAATAATCACATAAATTTCTGCAGGGAAGCATTGGATAGTAACCTAGGTAATAAGGCTTCAGTTTTAGATATGGAAGCTTTTCATAATAAAACAACTGCACATATGTCTACAGAGGTATTACTGCCATGTACTCCCAACTCAAACACAAGACCATCAACTAAAGTATTAAAACAAATGGATATAGGTGTGTTTTTTGGGCTACCACCAAAAGCAAAGGAAGAGAAAACACCAGAGAAAAATTCTTTGAAAAGAACAAAAAAGGCAAGTCCTAATGAAAAACAGTCAGGGCAGAGCAAGAGAAAAAGGGAAGGCTCTCTGGATGATTTGGAACTTGACATACACAACTTAAATAGAACTGAAACCTCTGTGAAATCATCTTGTGAAGGGTCACAAAGAAGAAAAAGATTTAGAAAGTCAGCTATAATAGAAGAAAATACACAATTAAGAGAAACTGATGAGCTCATGAATAAGGGTGAACAATTGACAAATAAAATAGGTAGAGGTGGATCGCAGAAGTGGAGAAAAAGGTTTCAAGATAAAGGTTATTCTGAAGGAGGACTGAAGGAAAAGAAATGTCCCTTCTACAAGAAAATACCAGGTAAATTGACATTGTAACACATTTAAAGTAAATCACAAGCACCTTTCTTGAGCTTCATTGGGTTCTTTGCCTATTTTTTCCGAAATGTATAATGTTATGTGCTTTATATCTCCTGACATTTCCCATCTTTTTGCTACATATTATATATAATATTGCATAGTTTCTTAAATCAGAATATGGTTAAGTTTCTCTGCTTTTTCACATAAAGGGGACGAAAGTATAGGTGATTTAGTAGGAAAATGTCAGATGAATTACATAATTGAAGTAAATAATTTCATGATCCAAATGAAATATAAAGCCAATCATAATAGGTATCAGCTACCCACCCCCATCAAAAAATAATGTCTAATGAAGGCAGCATGATACAATGGAAAGAGCTTTGACAGTGAAGAGATCCTTAATTCCTAACCTAGCTCTAAGTTACTGTGTGACCTTATATGTCACCCTCTCTAGACCTCAGAGTATTTATCCTAAAGTGACAACATTGTACTATATAGCTGCTAAGGTTTTTCCTAGCATTAGATCTTTGTCACTATGCTATTCTATGTTTATATTTTAGTCTTGAGTGTGTATGTATGATTTGTGTACATCATAGAGCCATTTTATTTTAGAACAAAGTTAATATACTTTCATGGTAGAATCAGCCCTAAATTTTCATACTACACATTAATATTGAAGCAATAGGCACATTTTGTGAAGTTATTTGCCTGAGAGTCAATTTTTCAGAGTGTTAATGCTCATTAGATATAAGAACTTAATATTCTTTTGTCAATTATCCTAGAAGCAAAAGATTTTCATAAGTATAAATATTAATATAAGTATTATATTTAAAAATTCACTAGGATCTTAACACTTTGCCTTATTTTATGCAGTTATTTACAAGAAAGCTTTTACAACATACTTTGCATTCTACATAATAGAATTATTTTGCCCAAGAATGTCATCATTTCTTGTATTTTCTACAGTACTTGGGACTTTTGGTAAATCAGGGCAACTGATTAGAAACAGGCTGAAGAACTGAGAGTAAGATATTTTCTACTTGCAATTTTTTTTTTTTTTTGACTTTTAGGAACTACCTTTACTGTTGATGCCTTTCAATATGGAGCAATAGAGGGCTGTACAGCCTATTTCCTCACACATTTTCATTCGGATCATTATGCTGGCTTGTCAAAAAAATTTACATTTCCAGTTTATTGTAGTAAGGTAAGAGGATGAAAAATTATTATCTAAGAGTAACATGAAAGAATTTGTAAAATATCTATAACCATATAAACAACTTGAATGAAGAAATAATTGAACTTTTACACATTCCTGAAAGGAAATGACTAAAAATTTCCTACTTTTTGATCTCTAAACTCTTTAAAGCAGTCACTAATTGTAGTATTAGGCTGTTAGTATAATGATTGGTGCTGGGCTCTGAACCTCTTAATTACCAATTCAATACTTTTGAGCATTTACTTCTTATATCCTCTAAAGAATTTGGATGCAAGTTTGATGAAGAACCTTAATCTCATTAAAATTTTTCTTATAGTTGTAACAAATTCTTCCTATTTTACAGATAACAAGCAATTTGGTAAAGAACAAGCTTTGTGTGCAAGAACAATACCTTCATCCTTTGCCAATGGACACTGTGTGTACAGTAAATGGTATCAAAGTTGTCTTGCTTGATGCTAATCAGTAAGTATGCAAGTTACTTCAAAATAAGCTTATTTTTCAAATGTTAAGAAAAGAGTAATTAATTACTTGACTAGTTTTTAGCATTCACCAATTCGGAAGGTTGCTTTCCTTGTATCCCCAGCCCTTTACACACTATCTTGCACGTGGTTGGCAGTTAATAAATGTTTTTGACTTTACAATATATACCATTTTGCATACTTTTTTATATTTAATCCTGCTAGTAATCCTCCAAGTTTAAATACATGTGTGTAAAGCATGTAAATTTTACATTTTTCAGAAAACGAAAATAGTCCTCCATGAAGTAAAATGACTTGTCTAGATCTTCTAATTCTGTTTCTAGCATCATAAATTTAGAACTAGTCAGAACCTTTTAAAAAACATCTGATCCAGTATTTTCATTTTAAAGATAAAGAAATTTAGGCCTGGAGGTGCTATGTGTCTTATTCAGGAACAAGTAGCAGAGCTGGCATTTGAATGCAAATTCTCTGATTGTAAGCCAAGAGTTCATTTCACTCTCCTGCTACCTCTACTGCAATCATTTTCTTTTTAGGATATCTAAAAGGAGTCCGTTTTTGGCCAAAAATAATGACTTTCCTTCCTTGTGATTTACTTTACTCACCAGCTCCTTGCTTCCCAGAATTTCGAATATTTTCAAATCTCCTGCTGATAATCTTTAAATGTACTTAGAGTTAAATTTTTTTACTCTGCACCATAATTTTGCCTCCTGATTGGTTAATGAAGTATGTTAATTCATTGTTACTGAAATGGGTACATATTTATAATGTCTTGATATTTAGTTGTCCAGGTGCTGTTATGATCCTTTTTTATCTTCCAAATGGGACTGTTACATTGCACACTGGAGACTTCAGAGCAAATCCTTCCATGGAACGCTATTCTCTTCTTGCCAGCCAGAAAGTCCATACACTTTACTTAGACACCACGTAAGAGAGTTTTATATGTGTATTGCTCTTTTTTCCAGTGACAATATAATTCTGTGAGAATACTTTGCTCCTTCATTGAAGAGTGCTCCATTGGTTGTAAAATGTCATTTTTTTTTTTTTTTTTTTTTTGTAACTAAACATAACTAAACATTCCAAAAACATTTGTTTTGGGAAACTATAAGAATATATGAAACTTGTTTAACCTATATCAGATTGCTGGCTATCATTGTAGGTTAGGAGAGAAGAAAGGGAGAAAAACTTTGAACACAAGATTTTGCAAAGGTGAATATTGCAAACTATCTTTGCATATATTTGGAAAAATAAAACACTATTAATTTTTTTTTAAAGAGTATGTGAAACTATTGAAATTCAGACGTTTGAGTACTTGGTAAAGTAAAATTCCCAGGTATATCATTAGTTTGAATGCATAGTAAATGATTTATTGTCCATTGTTTTTTCAGATGTTTTCAGTTGTGTTTGACTCTTTGTGAATCCATTTGTGGTTTTCTTGGCAAAGCTACTGGAATGGTTTGCTATTTCTCCAGCTCATTTTACAGATGAGGAAACTGAGGCAAACAGGATTAAGTGATTTGCCCAGAGTCACACAGCTAGTGTCTGAGGCCAAACTTGAACTCAAGAAGATGAATCTTTCTGACTCCAGGCCACCTAGCTGCCCATGTAGTCCATAGACTATATAAACATAATATTATATTTATCTGGACAAATGGGATGTTGTCTAGATGCTTTGATAACTTGATTAGAATCTAGCCTAATCTAATAAGTTTTTATCTTGATATGGTATGGGTAAGGCACGGTGCTAAGTGCTGGAAATAGAGCATTTGTTAAACACTTACTTTGTGAGAGGATCTGTGCTAAGCACTGAAGTTACAAATATGAGCAAGCAAGATAATTCTTGCCTGTAAAGAGCTTACATTCTAAAGTTGAAATATAACACAAAAAGGTATTGGAAACTGGGGGAAGGGAACATTCATTGTACTGGTGAGGAGCCAGCATGAAGTAGTACATCAGACCAGAGGCCTCTAGCAAAAAAAAAAAAAAAACAAAAAAAAAAAACAAGCGATACAAGGATACAAGAAGAGGAGAATTGCCTGAGAGCAGAAGTGAATGAAAACATTTCATGTCCTTAAGGAATTTAGGCTTAGGAGGTCAAGAGTCAGGTTCATACGTATACCTTTTTTATTTAGTAGAGCTACCATACCTGGCATTGTTGTACTGGCATAAATGTTAGTAAGCTCTATGATATAATAAGGCATCAAAATCATTCTATAATTCATTTACTTTTTTTTTTTATTAAAGTTCATTGATTCTTGAACTATATCCAAAATAATTTGAGTTTTTCATCCAAAAGTAATTAAAAGAAATGAAAAATAAATAGCATTTTCTTTTCAAAGAGTTTCTGAATGGTTAATAGTATATCAGCAAGAAAAAGTATTAAAAGTTTAGAATTTGGCCAGAAATTACCTAGCATTTATACCAGTACCTTTTATATAGTGCTTTATAATGTCTGAATTGAACTAAATTTCTATAGCTGAGTACAAATGGAAAAGCAGCAGGTAATTAAGAAAACTGCAGTGATATTAGTATACTATACAACTGCTTATATGTAGTTTTGGGTGTTCATTTGCTAAAACAGCATACTGCTTAATGACACAGTTATTCTATTAATATATGTATCCCATTTCTATATTTCAGATATTGCAGCCCAGAATATACTTTTCCTTCACAGCAAGAAGTCATCCAGTTTGCTATCAACATTGCCTTTGAGACAGTAACCCTATCCCCACGCACTCTTGTTGTCTGTGGTACTTATTCTATTGGAAAAGAGAAAATATTCCTAGGTATGTGGTAGCATATATCTACATCTATTTGCCTTATTATATAATGGTCTGATTCTTTTTCTGTAGTACTTTTCTCTTTTAAATATCCCCTCCCCAAAATAGTTGCATTTTAAACTTTTTTAGCTAAAGATGAAATTTATATGAAATATATTTGAACTTTAAAATGTTTAGCGTAGTGGACATATTTAAAGATGCATGTTTTGTCATTCTTAATATTATTAAATATTTAGCTTCTTTGAGAACACTCATACTCCATTAGCATTTAATTTTTCTGAAAGATATGAAAAGTCTTCATATTTCTTAAGATGATTATTATTTAACTCTTTTCCTCCATATTAGAGAATTAAAACTAAGTTAGTTAATGAAGTTACAACTTTTTTTGTTTCTTCAATCATTTTTGCAGTCGGTAGAATCTTTTGATAATTATTGTATTACTTTTAGTATTTTGTAAAATGAATTCTTTATCTGTTAGTCCTTCTAAAATGCCCAAGGTATAATTTTTAGTTAATAAAATTGAGGGGTGAAATAATTAGATGACTTTTTAAAATTCAAGGTCATTCAGGCTAACAGGAATTATGAAGAGACAGGTTTGAGGTACGGAAAAACTTCTTTAAGAATTAAGTTATTTAGAAATAAAACAGGATACCTTCAAGATAATAAACATTTTCCCCTCATTGGAAGTCTTTAGGAAAAGTTTGAATAACTATTATTAGTCATTAATATTAAAGAGGAACTTCTTATTCAAGTATGAATTGAACTAGGAGTCTCTGTGCCTCCTTCTAACTCTTAGGTTTTATGTTATCTGCATTCTTAATCACATTTCATCCCTTTAACAAAGTCTTTTTTGCCTTTCCAACGATTTACTTCATGTAATTTATCTAACAAGTTTCTTTAGTTTTTTTCCCTGAGGTGATGTTAAAAAAATTATGCATTTCTGAGTTTTTAAAAATTGTTTTAATTTCAAGTTAGTTATTCTAATCAAATAATATAATTTCATTATTTCTCATCTTCCCTTTTTTTTATAGCAATTGCCGATGTTTTGGGTTCCAAAGTAAGCATGTCCCAGGAAAAGTACAAAACACTACAGTGCTTAGAGCTTCAAGAAGTTAATTCTCTCATTACTACAGACTGGAGTAGTGCATTAGTACACCTTCTTCCCATGATGCAAATTAATTTTAAGGTAATTCTTCAAATATATACCTGTTATGTACTAATATATCTTGAGAGCTTTTCACATGCCAAACTTTATTCATATCTAGTGTTTTGATATTTAAGATCAAAGAGCAAATGAAATTCATATATATTTTTTAAAGACCTAATCAAAACAAGATAAAATAGATTTTGACTTTTTAATTATCCTAGGCCAAAGTAATAGGTTTTCAAAAGGAATTTTAGGAAGCGGTTTTTATGGTGGTTACAGTAAGTACCATATTAATACTTATCATGATATATGCTACTATATTTATAGCACTGTCATTTTATCATGAAAAGGAAGTAAATATTTTTGTTGTGTCTTTGGAAGAGGAAAATAATGCTTTTTGACCTAGTTATTCAATTTTTCTGTTACTGTGGATGGTAACACTTTTATAGCTGATTTTCATTAATCTAAACAAAAATTTCAATGCATTAACAAATAATGTTTAAGCCAAATTTATAAACATATTTTTGAAATCTTGGGCGCATTAATCAAAGTTACCTTCAAAAAGACATAACCCTTTTTCTATTTAATCTAATTTTAGGAATGACCTGTTGGTTTTGAGAAGTATTTTGTTCTATGGGTCATATCTTGAAAGTGATACTTCTTAAAAGTTCCATTCCAGGTTGGCTTCCATGATATATTAACTCCAGGTTCTCATTATCTTATTTTTTAAATGTCTTTTAGAGAACTTTTTAAAAAATATTTAAAAAATAAATAAATAAAAAAATATTAAAAAAAATTTTTTTCTAATGATATCCTTCACATAGTAGAACTTTTACTTGTAACAAAGAAATAGTTATGTGAAGCATATTGACACATTGATCATGCCTGACAAATACATAGCTGCTTCTGCATTTGTAATTCACTGTCTTTCTGAGAAAAAGGTGATACATGTCATTTATTAAATTTCTGGGATCAAAGTTAATCACTGTATTAGACTTGAGATCTAATTTTTTTTAAAGTATTGCTTTAATTTATTTATTGAATCTGATTTATTCTTTGATCTATTTAGTATTGTTATTATGTTACTTAGTCTGCATTTAAATTTTAATCTTTTCTTCATAGTTCCCATATTCACCGGTATTTACTGGGCATTGTCTACAAATAGTTTTATGTGTAGCCTTTTGCATTTACCTATGCATTCTTCATGGCATACTACATGATTAGTTTTTGTTGTTATATATCACTTCTGGCAAGTTCATTAGATTTGGATGACACTTTCTGCCATTTGACATGGATGATGTTTGGCCTGAAGATGTAAAAATTAGAGATGATATGATAACTGTCTCCCAGTATTTAAAGGGCTTTTGTATAGAGGGTAGATTTGAGCTGTTCTGCTTCCCCTACAGGGCAGAATTATAAGCATGAGTTGGTAGCTTTAAAAAGGCAAATTTAGGCTTGATTTAAGGGGAAACGACTTAATAGATCATCTTATCCCAGAGTGAAATAATGGATTCCCTCTCACTTAATTTCTTCAAGGAAAAGACTACATGGCCACTCATCAGGCATGTAAGATGTAGGGGAGAATGTCTTGTTCAGGTATGGATTGGATTTAGTGACCTCTTATATCACTTCCAATTTAGTAATTTTATGATGACTCTACAAAACAATAATGAAAAGGCATATCATACCTTTTCATGATAATTACTACATTTTATCCAGTTTGTTCCATTGCATTAAAAATGGTGGTATTTTTAAAAAGGCAAACTTGTATCTAGAGGGTAAGCATATCTTTTAAACAGTGCAAATACCTTCTGTGCATGTTATCTAGGTCAAACCTCTTGAAATTCAAATATATATTCTGTGGTTTACCACTACCTCTTGACTATAAGCCTAGTGATAAATGAATGTGGTAAAATATTAACTTGTATTTTTACACAAGTCTTTGGAAACTGAGAAATATGCCTACTGACATGTGCCAAACCATTTTATAACAGATTATAGAAGATAAAACAGCAACCTAAGAGAGTATCAGCAACCTATTTGTCAGCTTCCTCCTCTATATAAAATGTTATGAGCATAAATCTGTACATGCATCAAGAGTTTGATGAGGGAATAGTAGCAGGAAACAGGTAGACATAATAGACCACACCTTTTTGTCATCCTTTTTCAGTCATGTCTGACTTCTTTTGACTCTATTTGAAGTTTTCTTGGCAAAGATACTAGAGTGGTTGGCCATTTCCTTCTTCAACTCATTTTATAGATGGAGAAGCTGAGGCAAACAAGGTTAAGTGACTCACCCAGAGTCATCTAGTAAAGTATCTGAGACTAGATTTCAATTCAGGAAGATGTCTTCCTGACTCCAAGCTCATCATGATATCCACTGTACCATTTAACTGCCCTGATCCCTTTCTTTACCATTTTACAGTAGACTAAAAAATGAGATGATGCAAAATCATACTATATGTATCATTTATTGACTATTCTCCAAGAGCATTTGATTAGTTAGGACAAAATACTAGCATAGAAATTATTTTTCAACAAAGTGTCTGTCTTAAATATATCAAAAGTATGTAGGATTCCTTGAAAGATTTAATAAGGAAGATAACCTTTTTTGATCATCTGATCATTGATACAAGGCATAAAACAAAGATAAATGCTAAATACAGTATTCTTACCCTGTTGGAGTGGAGATCTAATCATTTTCCATGTATAGTATGGCTTCTTTTAATTTATGAAGTTTTCCAATGTTTCTAGATATTCTGCTTTTAAGCCCCAGAACATCACTAAGCCTCATGAATGAGACCTTTAATCATTCATGAGTTTTCCCTAACCATCCATCTAGGAAAAAACAAACAAATGGATGAAAAATGCCTCAACAGAATAGGTTGTGCAGATAGATAGAAAATCTTTAGAAATTGTGTTTGTGTATGTATCTTAGACAGGCACTGTGACCAGATGACCTAAGGTGAGTCCAGAATTAAGCAAGAGAGAGAGCAGGCTGGATTATCTTGGAGAAATTATAAAATTTCTCCACAACCCCAAACTGCTTCCTGAAACAGAGGCCCATCTTTTTAGTGCCAGTATTCTAGTGTTGGCGTATTATTGTAATACTTCATACTCTAAACAGTTAAAAATGAGAATTACCGAAGGGGTGTTAGAGACACACGTGACCTCTGAGTGAATTTTCTGGTGAATTTTTTAGTAGCAGCAAGCAGTAGTAGACTGGTTAAATGGCTAAGGTGATAGATGACCTTTGGTCTATGGACTCTGGAATTTGATGACTTATAGTAGGAAGTGCTATAAAACAATGCAGAAATAAATGCTGAAAATGCACATATAGGTATAAAAAGATATACTGGTGTGTGTGTATGTATGTATGTATGTGTGTACACTGGCATTCATATATCCATAAACTAAGATATGGAATCAGAACCACAGGATTTTAGAATCAAAAGGGGCTTCAGTGGTCACCTGGTCCAACCCATAACTAGAAAAGGGCCTCTCCTACTACACATGTGATAAAAGCAGTAATTTAGTCTTTTTTTGAAGACCTCTAGAGAGAGAAAATCTATAGCTTGTATAGGCATAAACCAAAATGCCAGATTGTCCCCTTCCTTCCTCTTCCAAAACCTCTAGTAGCTCCTTATTACTTCCAAAATCAAATGTCTAGCATTTCCTTTACAACTTGACTTCTTCCTGCCTTTCCAATTTTCTACGACTTCTTTCCATATGTACTATGCCCTTCTTTTCCCTTCTCTCTTCATCTCCCATTTTTCTTAATTTTTTTTTCTGGCTTTTTTTCCATTTTCTCCCTCTCTTTTTGCCTCTTGAAATCCTTGGTTTCCTTTAAAACTTAGATTAAATACTATGTCATATGTGGGAGATTTTCCTTTTTTGCTTTGTTCATTTTTATTTTCTGAAACTGAGTTAAGATCTCATTTTATTTTCTATTAATTTGGATATGTATATTTTTGAGTATGCTCGATCTCTTTTAAATGTATGTTTATCATTATTATGTGTATGAAATTCTGATAATTCTTTTGTCTTTTCTTTTGTGATTTATTCTTACTCATTTTTTTTCATTATGTAATTTTTTTACATTTGCCTAATGTGCATTGTCTCTTACGCCTTTAGGCCTACCCAGATCCCATTAGGCTCTCCTTTCCTAAAATTGTTCTATATCAACACTCGGGCCTTGTTATTAATCATGCTTCATGCCCCTAAAAACTACTAGATTTTCCTTGAGTGAAACTCTTCAATGTTATGTTGTCTCCTCCAGTTAGAATATGGGCTCTTTCAAAGCAATTTTCTTTTTATTCCTACTACAAAGGCATGACACTTGGTAAATAGATTGATCCTTATTGTCTTTATCTGGTCCTTAGGTATTGAACTAGATGAACAATAAGGATTTTTCTAACTCTAAATATGTTCTCTGAATTTATTTGTAATATCTTTCCATCTTTTCAAGTCTATTCTCAGACTTAAATGTTTAGATTCAGCTAAATAAATAGCAAAGAATATTTTGGTACATTGTTAGAAGCATTACTTAATTGTTGCTACTTGACATTTAATGTGTGAAAAAATGAAAATTTCCTATTGATTTATTGTTTTAATATAGTATAACTTTTAAATTTTTATAATAATTTCATATTTCATCAACTTATACCATTGGTCATTATGTTGTTTTTATTTGACAGGGTTTGCAGAACCATTTGAACAAATATGGTGGGAAATATGAAAACATTTTGGCTTTCCGACCTACAGGGTGGACACATTCTGAGAAGTTTGGCTCTTTAGCAGATATTGTTCCCCAAACCAAAGGAAATATTTCAATATATGGTATAAGTGTTTAAACTCCCATTTTTCATATCCATGCTGATTTTACAATTTACCAGAGGTTGAAAACAAGATTTATTAAAAATTAATACATTAATTGCTAGTATTTCAAGGTTTTTTCTGTTCAATACGAGTATACTATATAAACTATAATCTCTGGTAATCAAAAAAAATGCCTGGTAAATTTTATAAAATTACTTGATGATGTGAAGGAATCTCTTATCTACTGTAGAATTAAATATTAGAAATAATACTTCAATCCTGATTTTTGCCACTGATAGTATACTTTAAGGGAAATGTAAAAACTCTTAATGGGCAATCATATAGTCCAGAAGTTGGGCAGATGTGTTGGGGGATGGGGGGTAGAGGAGGTGGGGCAGGGAGGGTTATGAAAAGCAGGAAAGTGTCAATAACAGACCTTTGTCATTAGGGTTATTTTTAGTCTTAATTTCCCAGTTTTTGTTTTTGTTTTTACCTCCAAAGTAATTCTTCAGTAAAAAGTAAGCTTAAGCAAAAGTTTCTTTTGTATATCAATGGGCTCATTTGAGAGGGGCCCTGTTGGCTTCTAAGAACTTAATTTCTAATTTTAGACTCCAGTTTTCCAAAGTGATTACACTCCTCTACACAATCATTGGCCTGCTAGTAATAGGAAAGAGCAGCTTTCTATTTGTCTCTTTTTTCTTCTTCTTTTAACTGGCAAAAATCAAGATTTTTCAAGCCCTCTTCTTGTCTTCCATAGTTTGTCTCAAAAACTTAGAATCTATAGACCAAAAATAGAATTCTGAAGAAAAAGCTATCCAATGAGTATCTTAGAATGAGAAAAAAGGACCCAGTTAAGAAAATCCAAATAAAAGTGACTATCATGTATACTTATAGCAAAGATATACATTAGTTCTAGTTTGCTAGTAAATTTATCTTTTTTACCTATAATGGGAAATATAAATCATTAAGGTTGGCAAAAGATTTTGACATTTTTAAAAAGTTTCTTTCATGCAAAATTTATTTGTGGTTATTGTGACTTTAATAAAGCAACAACCATTTTCTTTTTTGTATTGCAGGAATTCCTTACAGTGAACACAGCAGTTATCTGGAAATGAAACGCTTTGTCCAGTGGCTAAAGCCACAAAAAATCATACCTACAGTAAATGTTGGTTCCTGGAAATTCAGGAATACAATGGAGAAGTATTTTAATGAATGGAAGCATGAAGCTGGCTATTGATTAAAAGACTGAAAAATGAGCTTAAATTATTCAACCCCACATGTGTATTTTTTTTTTCCTTTTAGCATCTAAGTTGCCTCCCCTATGAATATACATGCACTTTATTTAAAAAGCACATAAATAGCCATAATTTTTTGATATGAGGCTTATTTTCTCATAATTTACATTTGCAATAAAATATACAGTATGCTGACTGGCTGCCACTGAATCTTCAATGAGAATGAAAATGATTTTCCACTCTAAAGCTTTCTTAAATTCTGTTGCCTGTAGCCTGTGAGAAAACAGCAAGAGCAGACTATTGTCCATTTTTCAAGTACCTTCTCTTTTTTTTTGTAACTCTTCCTTAGGATTCTGTCTGACTTGTATAGATGAATGCATAATTGTCTTCATTTCCAAATAACTTCCTGGGAGTGATTTAGGCCATATATGACAAAAATGAGGTACAACAAAATGTACACCAGGCTGAAAGTATTATGAATTAGTTATTACATGTAGTACTGAATGTTATGATAAAATTCATTCCATTTTTTACAAGATGGAACTTTTATAGCATTTTATATATTTTTAAAATAAATAAAATGAGCTAAGGTGTTTGTTGTTCTTGGGGGAGGGGCCTTTGGTGATTAAAATTGGTGATTTTCTTTTTTGCTTTATGAAAATAGTTTTTAGACTAGGCTTTTTCTACATTCACACAATAAAAAGTAAAAATATGGAATAGTATTAGTCTAACAAAATTTTGAATTCTTCCATGTTTTATATAATGTCTGCTTGTGGTAGTTGAATATCCCCTTATATGTATAAGATTATAGTTTTACTATTTAGAATGTTGTCATTTTGAGTGCTCATCTTCCTTACTCTGAGGAATGTAAGTGAATCAGTATTACTTGCTATCAAATATATACATACATGTGCATATTTATTCATTGCTTTATTGATGAGGGATCTTCATGTATTAGAAGTTCTCCTTTCCTTATAGGATCTGAATTAGAATTTCATATATAGGATCTTAAAAAAAAAAAAGAAAGAAAAAAAATCCAAAGAACTGTCAACACCTCAGAGAGGCCTTTGATTCCTCACTTGAAAGAACAACTTAATGTCATTCTGACACTCTGTAGATAATTGGCATGAATCCTGAAAGTTAATTATTCTTTGATTTTTTTTTTTTTTTTTTTAAGAAATGCTGAATCTCCCCATGTTGTATAGACCTGAACCCTCTATTCAGCATAGGTGTTTTGACCTACTTCCCTAACAACCTGGCCTTATATTTCCTTCTCTAAGTGATTTAGTGTCTCTTTACCCTTCAGCTCGGTGTGAACATATGATCTAGGTAGTCCACTGCAGTTCAGAACTGCCCCAGCCTACACCTCTCTCGTACCTGGAATTATATATCACAATATCCGAATGCCTTGATCTTTGCTTTTACCTCTAAAAAACCAACTAAAAACATTTCCATTTTTTTTTTTTTCTTCAGTTGCTTCATAGATAAGTGTCCATCTGGGCCACAATGACTATATGCTTTACACATACACACGTTAGCAGGAAACATTTCAGATAGGAAATCATACTTTGTTATACCAGATGTTGTCCTAGAAGTTCCACAAAAGGAAGGAGCGTTTCTAACACAGACCAGAAAAGGAAATTTTTCTTACACAAAAAGAAAAGCTGAGAAGCCAGCTTTGCAGCTGTTAACCTGCCTCTTCCCCACAGCCCAACTTGGAGAATTGTGATAACTCCCTAATCTGGACCTCATCTGGAGGCCCAAAGTAAACGACTCCCATCTCCAACTAAGTGTAAAGAATACTTTTTAAGAACTCTCCCTTGGGCATGTATGTTTTATGTGTAGATTTCCTTTCTCTCCCTAGGGTGGACTAGGGGTTACCACATAATCACTAGAGATACATTTGCTGCCAAATAAAGGAATTTAAATAGAATTTGATTGACTCCTGATTTTTACATGAAAACCCAAGTATCCTCATTCTGTTTGCTATAGTATGAGACTATTTAAAGAAGCATTATTTGTTTAAAGAAGCAGATGTGGATAAAAACTCTCCTAGAGTTTATTTGAACTGAGCTTGATTTAAAATGTTAGACAAATAAAGTGTTTAGATTCACTCATTTCCATGATTGTAATTTGAAGTTCTGATGGTACAGATCTCAATCCATCCATACCTGCCTGTCTTGTGGAAGTCTCATGCATCCTGTGTCACCATAGGAAGTCCACCCACCATACTGAAGGTCTTTCTTGATTTCTCCTGACAGAAAAATGCCACTGAATTACTTTGTCCATTTGTCATCCTTTGCCACATGATCAGCCCATTTACTCTTCCTGCTCTATAATTCCTTACTATATCTTTTATCCATATCCTTTGATGTTCCTCTTTGATTATATGTTAACAGCCAATTCACATGCACAATGTATCTCTCTATTATTGCCTCTGTGGCATTCATTTTTAATTCTTCAGAGACTCATTCTATATCATGCTGATGTATGGCAAAACTGGTATAATTTAACATATTAGTATTGAAAAGATGGACTTTTGCTTATAAATGGAAATGGAGTCACTGGGCTTAAAGTTAACTGATCCAAGAAGAGTTATTCTACAAAATAAATTCAACAACCAGTTTATATCCTTGTTAATAATGTTCATTTTTAATCTTTCTGAACACATTTAACCCTATTATTTGAATTCACCTCAAAATAAATTCTTTTAAACTCTATTTTCTTAAGTTTTAGGATGATATAGTGGCCACTTTTAAAGAAAGGGAGTATAGATTTACAGAGTTTACAACTGCAGAAGATCCTGAAACCATCCAGTTCAACCTCCATTTGAAGAGATGAGGAAACTAAAATTAGGGAAGTGATTTGTTCAAAATCTCACAAGTAATGGTGAAGAGTCTGGACTCAAACTTGTGTTCCCAAATCCAATACTATTTCCCACTCTTCTCATAGGGAAGGTGATTTCCTAATAGAAACTCCAGTGTCAGCGTTAATCCTTAATTGGCATTCTCAATTATTTAATAGGGCAGCTAGGTGACAAAGTAGATTTAAGTAAGGAAAGCTCATCTTCCTGAATTCAAATCTGGCCTCAGCTACTTACTAGCTGTGTGATCCTAGTCAGGTCACTTAACCCTGTTTGCCTCAGTTTCCTCTTCTATTTAAAAAAAAATGAGCTGGAAAAGAAGACAATCTACTGTCTTTATCAAGGAAACCCTAAATGGGGTCACAAAAGGAAATAATTGAAATTATTGAATTTATATTTAAAATATCAAAAATTATTTTGCCATAATTATATTCCATTAAAAGCCATTAAATTAAGAAATATACTTTAAATAAGGTAAGTACTTTTAAAATGCCCATTTTGAAAGCCTAAATATGAGACTATTGAAGACATTTGCAACTCAGATTTATTTTATTTCTAAGTAACTACTTTTTCTTATGATCGTCTTTTTTTTTTTTTTTTTTTTTTCCATTGGCAAGAAGCTTTTTGGATACTTGGAATGTTTTTCTCTGAAAATCTAGGCATGTTGTTATAAGAACAGCTTCAACTTTTTTATTATCCTATGTGAAGACAGCTGTGTGCACCAACATCAACATTTATGGCAGCTGGAAATATCTTTTGTTTTGCAGCTTTTTCTCTAAAACCATGTACAACATTATTTAAAACCATAACTAAGATTGTTCCATAAATAATTCACATACAGAACCTAATTTTTTAAAATAAAGTGTATCTGAAGTAGGGATTCTTAACTTTGGGTCTGTGACATTTTAAAAAATATTTTGGCAACTATTGGTTTTCTTTGTAATCCCATGTATTTTATTTTATGCACTTAGAAACATTCTGAGAAATGGTTCATAGGCTCCATCAGATTTCCATAGGGGTCTATGACACCAAAAAGATTAAGCATTCCTAGTCTATAGCTATGTACTAATCAAGTGTTATTTGGTGGATTTGTATGTTGAGCTGTTTCAAGAGCCAATGATCTTCACTATCTTTTTCTTCTCCCCACTATATTTATATGGTAACATAAGTATCTGCTTTACAAGATAGGGATAGAGACTGGACCTGTGACTTCATTTATTAAAGGGATCTCCTAGAGGCAAAAAAAAAAAAAAAAAAAAAATCCCTACACCAAACCAAGTCAGTATTATCTCTGCAAATCCTCAAGAGTTGCTTAGAAAAACTGAAAAGTCAGGAGATTTGTTTAAGATCATACAGCCAATATTATTCAGCGGTAGGGCTAGCTTTGTAGTGGCCTAAAATTCATTCAAGGAGAGAAGTAAAAGGAAGCAGATGTGGATAAAATGATTAACTTTACATTTTTTATTAAACCACTCTCTTTTTCATCTAGTATTATAATTCAAGACTGTCTTAGGTTCTTATGATTTGGTATTGCTAGAATACTTCATATGCCCACTTGACATCAGTCTTGTAAATCTGAGTTACTTATCTACATTTTAATATGCATGCCTCAAAAGTAAAGTAAGTTTTTGATATAGGTAATTTATTCACAGCTGTTGCTTTGTATAAGCATTCTATTTATGGCATAAGTGGCTATAGGTCAGAGACATAGTAGTTACCCAATAGATGTTTTTAATTTAATTGAATGCAATGAAGACATTCAAAATTTCCTCTTTTGAGCCTGAAATAGACATCACTGGCCAGAATAAGAAACTTCAAAAGAGAATCCTTTTCTGAAACTAACCACAAAAATGATCTATTTTGGAAATGTCATTGACATTGGCTCTGATAGCTTCCCTGGCCCACTTGCAGATTTCCAGTTCATTTTGTAGTAATCTAGAAGAGATGCTGACATAGAAGTGCTTTTAAATCAGAAAAAGCATAGTTGAATGGTTTATGGATAATAGTAGAATGGCTTCTATGACTCCTTGGATATACTTTCAGCTCTTTAATTATTTTAATATTCCAAATCATAATTTTCTCCATTTATTTGAATTCTGACTCTTTTTTCCTACCTCAAATAATCCATGTTATATTATCATAATAATTAATTCCCCAATATTTTATAGTTATTTTTTGATTTTATAGGGTTTTTTGTTGTTGTTGTTATTATGAAACAATATTGCTGGGATGTAGCTACTTTTGTCACCAGAATCTGAAGTGATTGTTTCCATAAACATTTATAAGTAGAACTTCATTATCCCATTTTGGTCTTTAGATTATACCTATAAACATTTCCAAAATAAAACTGTTAAACTTTTCTTTTCAGACTGGCTTAAAGATTGAATATTACATTCAAAATTTGTTCCATCTACCATTATCTCATGTTCCAATAAGCAAAATACTTTGGGATCTTATTTGAAAGTTGAAAATATATCTATATTCTAAGAACTGAATTCCCAAATGCTCATTCCTGGAGTGAAAGGAGATAAAAATTGCCCTAAGTATTATTCCAAATAATTTACTGGAAATCTCAATTTCTGAAACAAAACATCCAGTTCTTTATATTTATGCATTAAAATACCTGCTTCACAGAATATTGTTGTTGTTGTTTTAAAGACCTGAAAGGAAGCTTAGAGATCATCTGAAATGACTCTTCAATTTTCACACAAGGAAATAGGACCAAGGAATTTTATATTTATCTACCTTTCTCTCTCTCTCTCTGCATATATCTATCTATCTATCTATCTATCTATCTAGTTTTTGAGTTGCAAGAGACTTCAGAGACCATCTGAGATTTGGGAAGCTAAAGCAATGACACAAATAATACAAATCAGCAGTGGGATTTGAACTGAAGTCCTCTGATTTATCCAATGTCACATCCCTAGGGAGCAATATAGTCAGCACTTGGAGTCAAATATCCTTCTGGAAAGTCCATTTTTCCTCCTTTAATATGTTGCTTATTGCCACTTAGTAGCTTATCTTTGACATTAGTAAATGAATTCCATATGAGCTGGTCTTTTTGGCAAGTCTATAACCAATTGGTTGCACTTGGAGGATATTAGGGTGCCTTCCAGATAGATGGAGCACTGGACCGGAGTGAGAAAGATTTCAGGTCAGACCTCAGTTCCTTACTACTGGATACTGGACAAGTCTCTTAAACTCTGCCTGCCTTAATGTCCTCATCTCTAAAATGGGAATTTAAAAAAGTACCTCATTCATAGAATTACTATGAAGATTAAGTGAGATAATATTTGTAAAGCATTTAGGCATGTTGCTTGGCACATAATAGTCACTTGATAAATACTTTTTTCTTCCTCCCTACTCCTTTCCACTACTATAAATAAATCAAATAACATTGATTGCTCCTGTGATAAAAAAAAAATCACAATTTTTAGTTGGTCTATAAACAACTCAGCTTTTGGCATTGTGAAAGTGAGATCTTTATTCAGTGAGGAGTGAGTAAGCATCCAAGAGTCTCTTAAATGACGCAAGAGTTTGACTTAACTACCCACACAGGAAAAATAAATAGATTAAGAAAACCCATTATTCAGATTATGATACAGAGTGCTTTTCAGTGTTTCATGCAGATATTTATGTATATAAATGTGTATATGTGAGTAAACACATGTACATATACAGATACACACATGTATGTACTGGGTGTATGTGTATGTATACACATATATGTATATGTATATTCACACATTCATATATATTCTGAAAGATAGGCCCTGTTCTCAAGGAATTTACATTCTAATAGCTTGTATTGTTCAAAGGCTACAATCCATTAGATTGTAAGCTCATTGAGAACAGTATCTGTCTTTCTTTTTATTATTTGTATCCTCAGTGCCAAGTACTGTGCCTGGCCCATAGAAAGTGCTTAATAAATAATTATTGGATTAGAAATGAACTCAACTCAGAATTGAACAGAGAGACTGGTCTGGATTGTCTTTGAGAAAATTTCAAAGCTTTTTTTTTTTTTTTTTAATGACTGCAAGTTTCTCTGAAACAAAGGTCCATCTTTTTAAACACCAATAATCTGATGATAAGGTATGGTTGTGAGTTATGGAACAGCACAATCTATGAAGAATTGCAGTTGAGATTCACTCAAAAGGCACAGAATGGGTGGGAGCAAGCTATTCCTATTCCAAAAAAAAAAAAAAAAAGAAAGAAAGAAAAGAAAGAAATTACATATAATTATGTGGTTCCTGGACATCTCGAACTGGATATTCTGTAGATAACATATCCCAAACTGACCTCAAAAAAACAAACAAACAAACAACAACAACAAAAAACCAAACTGAACTCAACATCTTTTCCCCAACCCTTCCAAATGAATGTATTTCTTTCCTCCTCTATTCTCATCTTATCTTCCCTATTGTCATTGTGTGCACCATCATCCTCCCAGTCACCCAGGTTTGTAGCTCTCATTCTATTTCTCACTCTATATCCAATCTGTTGCCAAATCCTGTTGATTTTCCCATGTACTCCCCATTCTCTCCTTTGACATACAAGCCTTCATTGTTTCATATCTAAATTATTAAAATACTTAATATGGCCTCTTCTACTTTTTCAATCTGCTTATACCTTCCTCCCCTCCATGTACCCTTTGATGTAATGACACTAGCTTCCTGACTGTTCTTCATATACTACATTCCAGCTCCTAATTCTGCATTCTTATTTGCCATCTCTCATGCATGTATTTTTCATCCTCATAGCTTCCCTGGCTTCCTTCAAATCCTAGCTAAAATTCTACCTTCTACAAGAAGCCTTTCCCAATTCCCCTTCATGCTAAAGCATTTTCCCTCTAAATTGATAACCATTATACCTTATATCTATTTTATTTGTACATAATGCCAAATCCCTGGAGCTTAATGTGATTCCTGATACACGCAATGAGTGTTTACTAAATTTTTGTCTGAGTGACTGATAACTATAAAGCCATGAATTTCAAACCTTTATTCTCACTATCTTTATATTATTAAAAATCATTGAGGACCTGTCCAAAGAGTTTTTATGTGGACTATATTTTTAGATATTTGTCATATTAGAAATAAAAACTAATTTTGAATTAGTCAGCCTCTGAAAGGATTTCAGAGACTCCTAGGTTTATCTGGACCACATTTTGAGAACCACTTCAATAAAGTATGTCATTTAAAAAATGTGTGAATAGGGCAAAAAAAGATGGACTTCTCATTAAGCAAGACTAAGAGGTAACTGATAGAGAGCCTGCATATGCTATTGATGTCCATATAATGTAAATGGAACTCAAGGAAAGGAGACCCCTAGTTGTATTAGGACAAAGGTATGGAAGAGGGCTGTAGCTATCACTATTATAGCTCATCAGTGAGATCTCTGTGCTATTAGAACATTTATTACAGCCTCCTACATAACTAGCACTGTGCTAGGTACTGTGGAGAATTCAGAAGTTTAATAAAAAATGATCTTTGATTTCATGAAGCTCATAGTCAAGAACTTTCCAAATATAGTTTAGAAAATTTGAGTACTAAATGGTATGGTCTGTTACTATACATGTGATATCAAGAGAAGATAGTAGAGTATTAGGCTCACTCAATGATAAAATGTGAAAATGACAAGAACAATTTCAAAGCCATATATAATCATAAGTAGTGAAGTTAGTGGAGATTGTTTCAAAAGCAGATTTAAATTATGTATAATTTGTGACTTTTTGGATTATTTTGTTATCAAAGCCCTGTTGCAAGACACTATTTTATTCTAAATAACACAATTTGGTGTTACTTGATTTATCCCAAATATAATGCAATTTTTAAAATGGAATCCAACATAGTAGACATTATATGATTTGTGTAAACTCATGTGGCATATAAAAATGTGGAGCTGGAGCTGAGTTTCACAAAAATGACATCAAAACAATTTAACATGCTGTTAGATAATGTTATTAAACATTTGTTCAAGTTTGTTTGAAAAAACTACTATGGACTTCCTGTTGAGGCTCTGGCCTCTGATTACATATCACATGGCATAAGGAGATAAAATTGTAAATGAACTAAGAGCAACAGTGTCTGGACGGGGGAAAAAAGATTAAATAATCTTGTTTTGCTAAATCAGTCTGATTTTTTTTTTTAAATTAGTGTCTATAATCCATGGAAATAGGGCAGTCTTCTGTTTTCTGAGCTTTGTTCTGTCCCTGTTGAAAAACAACCTACAAAGAAACAGATTTACAGAAAACCCAATCAAATGAATGATTTAATATATATCTAAAATCCAAGGAAAACAATCATTATTACAGACTTTGGTTTCTAATTGACTTCTAATTTTGCTAGGAATTAAAAGGCAAGTGTAATAGTTACTGTGTGTGTGTGTGTGTGTGTGTGTGTGTGTGTGTGTGTGACTTCTGGGGAATTTGGGAGGATTACTACCTCTGGTGTAAGGGCTTGCCAAACCCTTTCAACACTGCTTATCCACCTTTGGTGTCTTCCTGGCACTCAACTTTTACCTGAGGCTCCAAGAAGCTATAGAATTCACAGAGGACATAATAAACCATTTGGGCAGATGGATAAAGCAGATTGAGAGTAACTAGCGAGTTTAGGGGTGTCTACCCCAAACATGTAATATTTCTCTCAGTGGAATGGGCAGATGGGAACAATTTGTTCCAACCTCATGAAAGTAGCTGAAGCAGAGCTGTGGAGAGCTTAGAGCTTGCTTAGACACTGAAGATACCAGGGCTGTCCTCTGCATCCCAGGCCAATGCCATTTGTCTAGACTTGCCTTGCCACTTGATTTTGATGACTCTGGAAGAGACAGTGAAGCTGATGACTTGGTACGATCTGCTTCACTTCAATTCATGTGAAAGTTAAGACATTAGGCCTTCATGTCACTGGTCCTCTTCAAAAATGAAGGACAAACTATATATAAATACACAACACACACACACACACACACACAAATGTATACCAGTTATATAATGCATACATATATTAGTTTTATAAATGGAAAATGTACATATACACATATATGGTTAAAGATGTATATATACATATATTTATATGCTTTTGTATATATACTTTTGCGTATATATATATGATAGATAATAGCCCACATAAAAAGAGTTGCTGCAGTCTGTATATTGTTATTTCCAATGATTAGCACATTACTCATAAGCCAGCCTGCATTTGTGTAGTATGAATGTGTATGGATAACCTATATAGATTCCAGTGAGTCACCAGAGCTTAATTACATCTCCCTCTCAGGATTATAGAATATCCCTAAGGGTTTGGGGGATTATTCTCAAATTCTTCTGTCTTGATTCCCAGTAATATACTTCTCTTCCGGAGCAATTTGGTCACTAAGTAATTAGTAATTATTTTAAGAGAAATATTTACTAAGGAAAAAAAATAAGAACACTTGTTAAAAACATCCCTCTCTCTAACCTCAAACATCTATATTGGACTATCCTGTAAGTTCACACAGAGTCCAGGGAAAAGTGGACTGAAGCTTAGAAAATACATGTGACAAAGAAGTAATTCCCAGTTCTTGGTTATTGGAAGTCCTTTTTTTCCTCTTAGTAGGGTGCTCAGGAAATTTCCTTTAGTCCTGGTGTAGTTTCCTTCCTGGAAAGGAATGGTTTTTTAAGTTTGGACTCTTTGGTTCCTGACTCCAACATTATTGTAAATCACTGATATTTTGGGCTGATGATTGCTTGATGGGAAGATGGGAAATCCAAATCCTCTGGACCTTCATACTCTCCATCTCCAACCAAAGAAGGAGGAGAGGAGGGAGTAGGAAAGAGATGCTATAAATGGGATCCAAAACCTGAAACCTTACCTTCTCCCCTCAGGGAGGATCCTTCCTCAAAAGCCACTTTTCCTCTAATTTCTTGAAATCACTCCTTTCTCAACTCACTTGATAATTTAGAGAACATTCCTGGAATTTGGCCAAGGACCTGATCAAAAGTCAGTTCTTAGTAGAAAATTATTCTAGCTCAAAGACTTTTTAGCACTTCATCCAAGGCCTTTGAGTGATTGATTGTTTGAAACAAGTGCTCACCTAATTATGGTATCAAGGCTTAAAAAAATGAGCTCTAACAACACCTTTACATGTTTATATGGAATGTGTCTGGAAAAGTCTGCAATGTCAAAATATAACTCCTTTTTAGTTAAGAATTATTCTAATAAAAATTATTCAACCAAATGCATTTTGAGGGTAGATATGCAGAATATTAGGATGATAGTCCTTTCCCTTTAAGGTTTTAGGGAAGGAGTAGGGAAACAGGAAAAACAAATTGCATAAATGAAAAAGAATATTGAGTTAATATTCTATAAATAAATAGTCTATAGAAAGATAACTATGGACCTTAGTAAATGAAACAATCTGCCTTTGAGTCAGCAATCTAATTTCCAAAACATCCCAAAATGTAGCTAGGTATCTATTGCATATTCATAAAACTTTCATAATGTTTTTAAGACATTTTTTACATACTTAGTCCAATGAGATAATGTATATCAAGCACTATACAAAGCTTAAAGTTCTGTGTAGTATAATACCAGAGAAACTGAGGGAGACAGAGATTGGTTTTTAAGCTTTAGTGTGGAGTATTTATGCTAGCTGCCCGAATTGGACTCTTATCCAAAGCATTTGGCGCAGATAAAACAAGGCAGGGAACTTATGTAGGGTTTAGCTAACTAGGGTTTGCAAACAGAATAACTTGAGTACAATCTTATAGGGGAAACAAAGACAAATAAAGGGGGGTGGGGGAGGCGAGGACACTGGGAGGATGGACAAGCCATAATTCCAGGAAAGAATCATATGGATTAAGATAATGCACTGGAGTTTATGATACAATGGTATGTAAAGGTGGTCAGAGCTTCAGGATTTTTCTTGGGCTCTTCTTTAAACTGAATTTCCAGTCCTAATGTCAAGAAAATGGGGGAGGGGGAGAATTGCTCAATATTAGAAGTGAAATATCATTATTTTTATTATTAACTTGTAAGTAACATTTAAAGGAAATGGTCTCTTCAGAGTTAATATGTTTTCTGTTTCTGTCACCTACAAAATTTAATTTATTTTTTTGTCTATGGCTTCCACTTCTTTATCATTTCGTCTGAAATAAGAATCCATTATGCATGCTGGTTGTCTTAAACTTTAAATAATCATCTTATTTAACTTTAATAACTTTGTACTTGTCATATAGTTGTCTTAAACTTTAATTAATCATGGTTATTTTCCTAATCCTCTTACACACTGATGTGCTGGGATTCCCCAGAAAGTCAATTGAATGCTATTTTCCTCAAGGTTCTAGGAATAACTCTGAGGGTTTCTGGTATTGTCATTTGCATGTTCCTATTGAAATATTCCTCATTATCATCCAAACTTATTAGCTTTTACAAAAGATATTTTCTAGGCAAATAAGGTAACAACAGTTGGAATGAAATACCCCCCCTCCCCATTTCCTCCCAATACTGGGGATATACTCTCCCCCTGTATACACAAGATCCTTGGGAAGAATGAGTTCAAAGTGTTGAAAGACTTATGTAGCAAGACATAAATGTTGAGGAAACATGTGGCAAAAGGATACTTCACAACTTCTGGTTCCTGAATATCTACCTTTCTGGAGTATTTCTTAAATTTTCATTAGTTGTAGCTCTCAGTCTTGGAGGGTCAGTACCTTTGTTGACTGTGCAAGCAGCACTTCTTTCTCCATTTTATACACCCAAGAGTGTGCATGTGATTATTTAGTCAATTATGTGTGACATCACCTGTATTTCTCCAAATATTAGAGCACTTATTATTATTATTATTTTCAAGTTGAATAAAAACTTGTTCTGTACTTTTGTTTGATTTATTCAGCCATCTGGTCCTTTTGGGATTCATTGTATTTATTGAGGTTGAAAGGGAAAATCCCTATTTTTTACAAATATGGAAAAGATGTTTGTTTAATGTTTAAGATAGAATTTTTTAGGTAAGAATTGGTCTTTTTCCTCATCTGTGTGTGAATGAACTTGAATTAGCAACATATCCAAAATTTAATTCATACCCTAAATTGGGAATGGAAGGGATTACTAACTGTGGATATACCCAGTCTCTGCCTTGAGCTCTTTTCTCTCTTTTGGAGACCTTATCATCTGCCATTGGTTTAATTATCAGCTTGATGCTCAGTACTCACAGATCTATATATCCAATCACCAGAGCTCTCCTGCATTCCAGGCCTACATCACCAACAGCCTATTAGACATTCCAAAGGATATCCAGAAGAATCTCAACATTAGTAGGTGTAAAATATATAACTCAGTAACCACTCCCCAAACCCAATCACCCACTTTCCTGTTTGGATCAAGAGCCACACCATTCTTTTCTATACAAGATTTCTCACTTCAGCATTATCCTTGATCTTTCACTCTCCCTCACCTCATCTGTTCAGCCAGCTGTCAGATACTGCCAATTCTACATCTATGACATCTGGAATCCTATCCTTTCTCATTTCTTGAAAAGACATTACCTTAGACACTCACCCCCACTCCCCTAGATAGTGCAATGGCCTCTTTTTTTTTTTTTTTTTTTAATTTTATTTAATAGCCTTTTATTTACAGGTTATATGCATGGGTAACTTTACAGCATTAACAATTGCCAAACTCTTGTTCCAATTTTTCACCTCTTACCCACCCCCCACCCCCTCCCCTAGATGGCAGGATGACTAGTAGATGTTAAATACATTAAAATATAAATTAGATACACAATAAGTATACATGACCAAAACGTTATTTTGCAGTACAAAAAGAATCAGACTCTGAAATATTGTACAATTAGCTTGTGAAGGAAATCAAAAATGCAGGTGGGCATAAATATAGGGATTGGGAATTCAATGTAATGGTTTTTAGTCATCTCCCAGAGTTCTTTCTCTGGGCGTAGCTGGTTCAGTTCATTACTGCTCCATTGGAAATGATTTGGTTGATCTCGTTGCTGAGGATGGCCTGGTCCATCAGAACTGGTCATCATATAGTATTGTTGTTGAAGTATATAATGATCTCCTGGTCCTGCTCATTTCACTCAGCATCAGTTCGTGTAAGTCTCTCCAGGCCTTTCCGAAATCATCCTGTTGGTCATTTCTTACAGAACAGTAATATTCCATAATATTCATATACCACAATTTATTCAGCCATTCTCCAACTGATGGACATCCATTCAGTTTCCAGTTTCTAGCCACTACAAAAAGGGCTGCCACAAACATTCGGTGCAATGGCCTCTTAATTGTTCTATTAGTGAAAGGCTTCTCCCTCTGTCCTCCAAACCATCTCTCAACCCTCCACTCAATATTCAGTAACTTACTCCTAAGATCAATTATCCATTCCTGTAGCATTTAAGTCTTCAAGATCAAGTTCTTTCCTGCCATTCTAGTCTTCATATATTTTATTTCCTTCCACATACTCATCATTCCAATTCTACTATCTTAATATTGCAGTGGCTATCCTCTATGTCAGGTAGGTGTAGAGTGGATAGAACATCAAATCTACAGTCAGGAAGATGAGTTCAAATCTGCCCTCAGATACTTATTAGCTGTGGGATCCTAGACAATTCACTTTACCCTGTTTGCCTCATTACCTCATCTGTAAAATGGGGACACATTGAGGAAGGAAATAACAAACTATTCCAGTATCTTGCTAAGAAATTGCCAAGAAAACCATCAGCGGGTCAAAAACTGGTCACAACTGAACAACAGCAAAATCCTCTATTATTAAAAAGTACTCACTCCACACCTTTGCTTCCTTCAAAATTCAATTAATCACTGCCTGGGAGCCTTCCCTGACCCTTTCAATTACTATTATTCTTCTTGCCTAACTACCTTCTATTTACCAAAAAAAAAAAGTCTTCAGAAACTATTTATTCTGAATATATGTTTATATCTACATGCTGTCTCCTCCAAGCTATTGAGAGCAAGAATTATTTCATTTTTTTTCTTTGTTTCTCCAATGCCCAACAAAGTGCTTAGCACACAGTAGATATTTAATAAGTTAAACATTGGTTGAATATTTCCAAGTTTTATTTATGAGTTTTCATTTTATGCATACAATCAACTTATTCAATCCAACTTATTCAAGTTCAAAAGTACTCAAGGAACTTCTAGAAACCCTGCATAGAGACATAAATAAGAGGAAAACGAGTAAAAAAAAACATTGTCACTTCTTTACTTTGAAATTTGTGTTTTCTGAAGGATCTCATAATTAGAGGGAATAGAAACCTTGGGAAGACTTGCCACAAAGGAATAATAAAGATGACAAAAGGTTGGATGAGAAACAAGAAAAAAATTAAAGGAATTCAGATGATTTGGGTTGGAGAAAAGAATGTTTTAGTATGAATCTTTTAAGCAAAAAAAAAAAAAAAAGATTTTTATATAAAAGAGGTGACCAACTGGTCTCTATCTCTAAGAATATGAGGAATTTGTTAGACAATGTCCAGATTCTTAAATGTTGATATGATTTACTGGTGAGGTGAGGTTAGGGGAACTGATACATTCTTCCACTTCTACCTTAAAATAAAATAGGATATATCCCAGATAGCAGAGACTTTAAGATCCTTCTTGAAGGTAAGGGGAGAGAATAGATGGGTTTTTCTAGGTCCTTTTCAATCCCCAATTATAATTACCTAATCACTGATTAATATCAAATATTTTGAAAGCATACGCATAAAACCACACATTATTTTAAACATCTCACCTATTCACGTCATCAAAGAAAATTAGCCAAGAAACTCTTCTCTTTCTTTCCTAAGGCTGATGACTTTTATATAAGAAATTTGTCTTTATTCCAACTTATGTCTTGGTACATTTATAGATATGCATTTGACTTTTTTTTTTTTAAAAGCAGGATTCTGACAAAAAAGAGTTGAGAAGTCAGAAGTCATCAGAAGTTCAGCACTAAGATTTTTTTTTTTTTGTCACCATTTGAAATTCCTGCACAAGGGAGAACAGATGGTTTCTAACATATCAGCTGCACCAAATAAGCCAATTTGGGAGAAAAAGATATAGATCTCTTCAATGCTGATCTATGTCTAGGAGAAGGGGTCAGGTTAGGTAGGTATTGTACTCAGCCCTAGACATTTTGTTAAAATCTCTTTCCTGTCTTCTGCTATGTAGGAATAAGGAAATCTAAGAAACTGATGAAGATGGCTTTAAATATTGTTACATTATAGGAAAAACAGGAAGAATAGTTTTCCTAAGACTTCTTTTATTCTATTCTATTTTTCAGACAGTTTACATTCTGAAATTCACTAATATATTTTGGGAATAAACTCCAATGATCATTTGATTTTTTTTGTTCTACTTTGAATAAAATGGGAGTCCTTACTCACTCTAGGAAGAGTGAGTTCAAATTTTGCCTAATGTCCTTATATCTGAGTGACAATGGACAAAAAACTAATTTCTCTGGGCTTCAGTTTCCTTATCTGAAAAGTGAAATGTGTACATTCAGTGCTGAGCCTTTCAGCTCTAAATTTATCATCCTTATGAGATAAAGTACCAATAAGAGAATGACCTAAAAAAACCCCCAAATATTAGGCAACTTCAATATTTGACAGTCTGTATACTCAGGGAATTAATATTAAAAAGTAATACACATGAAACTACAGCAAATAGACAAACCAGCATATAATAATATATTACTGTAATGCTTCGACTTCCTTGAATTGTGATGCCTCAGTTTCCCTGAATTCTTATGCTATACCCTGAATAAAATTATTATGGCCACTCCTCCCTTCCTTACCCTATTAAGCACTGTCTATTCTCATATTCCAGTAAGTCATACTCCATTTGGCTTATCTCAAATGTCTGGGTTTTGCTCACTATCTCCTGATTCAGACTCTATCTCTTGCTTCCAACCTTCTTGACCCCCAACCTTTCAGTACTAAAGCTATGATCCTTCCTGAAGTTATGACTTATCCAGTGTTCTCCCCACTTGCCTTTGTTTCCCTTATAGCTGGAGCCCTATAAAAGGTCTATGTTTTAATTTCTAGGAGTTGGACATCTTTTGGACAAGAGTCCTGTTGGACTGGCTAGCCCAAATTCTCCACTATTAAAATATTAAAAACCTAATCTCTGTCTTGCCTCAGTTTCATTTTACATTTTATTGTGTAGTCCAGACTCTTCAGGGTAAAAACAATTCAAAAAAAATCTTCCTGGAAGGAAGTCTGTTAAAAATTGAACTTAAAAACAGATAAGATTTAGATAGGTAGAGAAAAGAGGATAGCTTACAATATCAACGTGAAATTTAATTCAAATTAAGTTTAAATCTTATTAATAGAAAATTACTTTGAGAAAATTTTAATTTGTGAAATTTTTTTCAAAGAAAAGGATGAATGTGATATAATGTGATTTTGGGGTCTCCTGATTTAGGAGGGCTTCTGTTCTAATGGATCAGTGGTCCTGGGTCTTCTGGTTTTGGAATCTGCCTCAGGAAACTCACAAACCCAATCTAGCTTATTCTGACCACTCCTTTGCCAGATAGCTTCTAGCCTCAGGAAACTCCTACAGATCAAACTCCTGAGACTATAGTGAATAAGACCACTCCAATTCATTGCTGACTGGTAATCTTGTCAGTAATAATCTGGTAAACCAAGAATCACGCCTTCTGAAGACCACTCCTTCCTACCTTGGGCTGTAGAATTAACATACTGATGATTGAAAGTTTCCACAAGAAAGTATTTGTGCATAAACTATATGCTGGGCACTGTGTATACTTTACAAATATCTCATTAGATTTTTCACAACTCTGAGGGTGAGTACTATTATTACCACCATTTTACAGTTGAGGAAATTGAGGCAAACAGAAGCTATTGGACTTGCCCAAGATCACACAACTATAGTAAGTATCTGAGTCCAAATTTTAACTTAGGTCCTCCTGATTCCAGATCCACCATTCTATCCACTGGACTACTTATCTACCTACATTCTAATGGTTGGAGACAGAAGGTAAATAATTACCTACATACATGATACTGAAAAGAAGGAAGGTAATCTTAGAGAAGGCCCTAGGAGTTGAGGAATAGGGAAAGATCTCCTGCAGGTGGATTAATTGAGCTTTGAAGGAATTCAGAGATTTTAGAAGGTAGAGGTGAGAATGGGGAGCATTCTCAGCAAATCTGAAATGCTCTAAGATACATAGCAAAGTACATTTTGTCATGCAAGACATGAAGGAGTGATAGAACACATCTTTTCCTCTTCTAATTTCTTTTTTTTAAATAGTTTTTTTTTTATTGATTGACATAATACCTACATTTCTCCTGTATCCCTCCTCTTTTCCAGGCCCAAAGAACCTTCCCTTATAACAAAGAATTTAAATGGAAAAAAAAATCCTCCTCTTAAGTTCAATAATTCTATGAACTTTTACCTACTACTAAATCATCACCTTATCAAAATTCCAATGAATACTTTGGCAAGAGAGTAAGTTTTCCACTCAGTCACATTTAAACTCAGTTCTTTATCAGCAAGCTGACAGAGACTGGATTGTGCCACTTCTCAATGTGACTTCCCCTCAAACCAAAGTGTGTTTCTGCTTTGTATTTTGATGCTTTTTGTGTGTTTTGCACAGGGAGTAAGAATCCAAAAGTTAGAAAAGTATTCCAAAAATAATGAGGTCTCATGGTATTAGAAATTATACAGCCAGAATTTTCCTATCAATTATCATTATGGGTTGTTTCCAAGACTTCATGACTAATGGATTCCATCACTCCATGCCAGTCATCTTCTTGATACCCATTATGTTATTACATCATCTAGGGACTCTTCCAGAGATTATATCCTAGGGGCTTATTCTACCTAACTTTTTAACTTTCAGCTTGGAGAATGCTTGTCATGATTGATGAGCTAATGATCTAAAGTTCAGGTAGCTAGACCATCATATCTAGTGGGCCCCAAACTACCAGACACTGTTTTCAGCCCCTATCCCAAATATGTTATGATTTGCCTTGTTGCCATAAGCTTTATGCCCCCTTTTTTTCTTCCACATATTTCTCTGGGAACTATAACAATTCAATACTGCCATTGCTTTTGAAAAAGGCATGTGAATCCACTCCGCAATGGTTCTCCTCACCATCCCTGTGACTTTTCTGATGATAATATATTTTTTAGCCATCAGTAATATTAACCCATTGTGTTTGTATTAGAATTAAAGAACCAGGTCTACCTCAAATACAAATATCTTTTGCATTTTTATCCCAATGCTTGACACATAATAAATTCTTAATAAATGTTTTTCATTCATTTATTCATTTAGTTTTTAATGAAATCATAAACTTTTATTATGTTCAGTTTGAAAATGTATATTAAATTCAACATGGTTATAATAAAATCGAACTTTTTGTGTCTCCTGAAATTCTTTTTGTTTTCTTTTGTTTTCATAATTTTTCTTTGTTTCACCATTTAATGTTTTATATAAAAAAAACTTTTGAAAATGTTAATTAACTTTAATTTTGGTGAATTGCTTAAGGATATTAACATTTAATTTGCAGATATTTGGTCTGCTGTGAGGAAACAAAACACTAGCTGACAAAATTTTTATACTAGTTCATTGAGTCAATGTGATTTCATTCTCTTAGTTGCATTTTATTCTTCTCTAAAATATATTCATTTTCATGAATTTCAGCATTTTGAACTAAAGTCTTCTTACTCCAAATGTAACATTTTCATTATACCTTTTAAAATCCATCTGTGTATTTCAACTATGCACAGGAATACCAAACATACTTAACAGGTGTCAGTAACATAGATAGCAATACTCCCTAGCACAGAAAACAGCTTTACAATCTGGGAAGCATCTGTCCCCCTTCTTATGAGATAACTTTTGATATATGAGAATTGCTCATGTAAGTTTTAGTGTGGGTGTTGGTATCAGTTTACCTGAAGAGACACACAGATCACCTCCAGACCTTCCTTTATCACTAATAACCTTACTTATTCACAAATGACCCTATAGTGCCTAAGATAATTAGACTTAGATACTTGTTGCTCAGTTATTTCAATCTGTCCAACTCTTCCTGACTACATTTGGAGTTTTCTTGGCAAAGATACTGGAATGGTTTGCTATTGTCTTCTCCAATTCATTTTATAGATGTGGAAACTGAGGCAAATAGGATTAAGTGACTTGACCAGGGTGACATAGCCAGTAATTACCTGAGGCTATATTTGAACTAAGAAAGGTGAGTTTTACTGAATCTAAGCTTGGAACTCTATCCACTACCACTTAGATGTTCAATCAGTTTTATTGCTATTTTAGTTTTCAATTACTTTTTAGTCAATTTTCCCCTAGTTTTTTTGTTGAATGTAGTTTTTATTGCATCGTGATCTGAAAAGAATGCATTTTCTATTTCTGCCTTTCTGCATTTAATTTTGAAGTCTTTATGTCCTAATATATGCCATGAACTGCTGAGAAGAGAGTATATTCCTTTCTGTCTTCATTCAGTTTTCTCCAAAGATCTATCATACCTAACTTTTCTAATATTCTATTTACCTCTTTATCTTCTTTCTTATTTGTTTTGTGATTTGATTTATCTAATTCCGAGAGTGCAAGATTGAGACCTCCCACTATTATAGTTTTGCTGTCTATTTCTTCTTGCAGCTCTCTTAACTTCTCCTTTAGGAATTTAGATGTCATACCACTTGGTGTATATATGTTTAGTATTGATATTGCTTCATTATCTATGCTATCCTTTAGCAAGGCATAGTTTCCTTCCTTATCTCTTTTAATTAGATCAATTTTTGTTTTTGCTTGATCTGAGATAGGATGGCTATCCCTGCTTTTTTTACTTCACCTGAAGCATAATAGATTCTGCTCCAGCCTCTTACCTTTACTTTGTATGTATCATCCTGCTTTAAATGTGGTTCTGTAAACAATATATTGTAGGATTCTGGCTTTGATCCAGTCTGCTACCCACCTCTGCTTTATGAGACAGTTCATCCCATTCATATTTATGGTTAAAACTAATATTTCTGTATTTCCTGCCATCCTATTATCCCCAGATTATACTTTTCTCTTTCTTTTCCCCCTTACTTCCCTCCTTAGTATTAAACTTATGGGCACTACTTGCCTCATGCAGCTATCCCTCTTTAGAATTCCTTCCTTTCCCTTAGAGTCCCTCCTCTTTTTTTATACCTTTCCCTTATTATTTCTAAATTCCTTTTTATTTATCTACCTTTTCTTTTTCGTTTTTCTTCTCCCACTTTTTAATTAGTTGAGAAATATTTTTCTGTAAACCAAATATGTCTAATATTTTCTCTTTGAGTCAAATCTGATGACAGTAAGATTTACAAAATTTTCCTCCCCCTCCCTTAATTCCCCCAGACGTGATAGGTTTCCTTTGCCTCTTTGTGAGATATAATTTCCCTCTTTTTACCTGTACTTTCCCCTTTTTCTGATACAATCCCCTTTCCACTTCTAATTCCCTTTTTAAAAATATTATAACAGTAAAATCAAATTATACATGTGCTCTTTATTTATGCTTGTAACAGAAATACAGTTGTCAAGAATTCTTTTTATCTTTTTATGCTTCTCTTAAGTCCTATATTTGGAGGTCAAATTTTATGTTTAGCTATAGTTTTTTCATTAGAAATAAATGGAATTCACCTGTTTCATTGAATGTCCATCTTTTTCTCTGGAAGAAAATGCTCAGCTTAGCTGGGTAGTTTATTCATGGTTGCATTCCAAGTTCTTTTGCCTTTTGGAATATCAGATTCCCTTCGATCCTTTAATGTGAAAGCTGCTAGATCCTGAGTGATCCTTATTGTGGCTCCTTGGTATTTGAATTTTTTTTTGACTGCTTGTAATATTTTTTCCTTAGTCTGATAGTTCTGAAATTTAGCCACAATATTCCTTGGAGTTTTTATTTTGGTCTTTTTCAGAAGGTGTTTGATGAATTTTTTCAATGGCTATTTTACCTTATGATCCTATGACATCTATGACAACAATTCTCTTTGATGATTTCCTCAAAAATAATGTCTAGGATCTTTTCTTCATCATGGTTTTCAGGGAGCCCAATAATTCTTAGATTATCTCTCCTAGATCAATTTTCCATGTCTGTTGTTTTTCCAAGTAGATATTTAACATTTTTTTTGTTTTGCTTGACTGATTCTTGATGTCTCATTGAATCATTCATTTCTATTTGTTCAGTTCTGATTTTTAATGAGTTATTTTCTTAATTTACTTTTTTTTTTTTACTTCTTTTTGTATATGCCCAATTGAGTTTTTAAATGAGTTGTCTTGTTCTATGGAATTTTTTTTCCATTTCACAAATATTTTTCTTTTTCCAATTCATAAATCCTACTTTCCTGGGAGTTCTTTATCTTTTCCAATTCACAAGTTCTGTTTCCTTGGGAGTTCTTTACCTTTTCCATTTCACATTTCAGGGAGTTGTTTTCTTTTTCAGATTTTTCTTTTAATGAATTATATGCCTTTTCCATACTCTCTTGCAGAGCTTCTCTTTCCTTTCTCCATTCTTTTCCTAGCTCTTTTTAAAGATCTTTTATAATTTCTTCTAGGAGAGCCTTGTGTGGTGGGGACTAGGTTATGTCCCCAGGTTTTTTTCTGGAGACTGTCTCCTCAGGGTTGGAAATCTCCTCTCATTCAGCATAGAAGCTATTTATAATTAGAGCTTGCTTTGCTTTTATACTAATTTTTAAAAAAACCCTTGGGGTCTGCCTTTGGGGCAAGGAGGTTCCCGGCTTCCTCCACTAAACAGAGACAGACAACAATGGACAGTGGCTGTCCTGCAAACAGGCTGCAAAGAATGGCTTTGCTGCAGTAGTGCAATTGCCCTGGAAAGAGTGGCCATGCTTCAGAGTGCGGCTGCGCTGTGATCCTGTTGAGTCACTCCTGTGCTGGGGTGGGTGTTGCCAGGTCCTGTGAAACTCTGGCATTTGGGGGTATACTCTATCTTTTGCATTTGTGTAATTTCTCTGCCAATCTATTGCTCTGCAAAGCAGAGCAACCAACCTGTGGGTATAGTCCTCCCTGAAAATTCTCCACCCATGGAAACTGCACCCACCCCCATCTGCTCAGCTTGTGCTAGCCTCTGTGTTTTGCCTCCCTACCTGTGCTGACCTCCTCCTGCCTGATCAACATAAACCTTTTCTGGCGATCTTCCAGATTATTTTTGGCTAGTAATTTGTTGTACTCCCAATATTTGTGGATTCTACCAGTCAAGCACTATTTCAGAGACTGAATTTGGTAATCAGTAGTGAGGGTAGAAGGGAAGCTCAGAATGAAGCATGTGTCCTCTCTGCCATCCAGTTTTATTGCTATTTTAAATTTGATGTTTAACTAAATCTTATTATTTAATTAATATAAACCTACTCCATTCCCTCTCACTTTCTGACTCACTGGAAAAAAAGAGAAAAAGGAGAAACAAAACTCTTGTAACCAAAAAAAAAAATCCATTATTGGTTACGTCTAAAAAATGAATATATTGGGGCAGCTAGGTGGTGTAATGGATAGAGAACTATCCCTGATGTCAGGGGGACCTGAGTTCAAATCTGGCCTCAGACACTTAACACTTCCTAGCTGTGTGACCCTGGGCAACTCACTTAAGCCCAATTACCTCAGCAAAAAAAAAAAAAAAAAAAAAAAAAAAAAAAAAGAATATATCTCATTCTGCACTGAGTCTATCATTTCTCTATCAGGAGGTGAATAGCATGTTTCATCATTTGTCCTTAAAAGTTCTCATGGTTTTCAAAGTTATTTACCTTTATATATTGTCATCATTATATAAATAGGTTTTCTGATTCTTATTTCATTCTTTATCACTTTTTACAAATCTTTAAATTGTTTTTATAATATTGATGTTGAAATTCAAATTCATCTTCTGGTTTTCCTCATTTACTCTGTAATAATTGATACAAATGTTTCTATGTATCACTAAAATCATCTTTTTCATGATTTCCTAAAGCACAATAGTATTCCATTATCTTCATATACCATGGTTTGTTTAGTCATTCCTCAAATGATTCCCTTAGTGTCTGATTTTCAGCTAAAAGAGTTACTGTAACTATTTTTAAAAATATAGGATCTTCATTATATATGCAACAACAAGATTATACAATGATCAGTTCTGATGGATGTGGTTCTCCTCAACAATGAGATGATCCAAACCAGTTCTAATTGTCAGTGATGAAGAGAGCCATCTACACTCAGAGAGGGGTCTATAAGAATTGAGTGTGAACCATAACATAGCATTTTCACTCTTTCTGTTGTTGTTTGCTTGTATTTTGTTTTCTTTCTTAGTTTTTTTCCTTCTTGATCCAATTTTTCTTGTGCAGCAAGATAACTGTATAAATATGTATACATATATTGGATTTAACAGATATATATTAAAGCATATTTAACATGTATTAGACTATGTGCCATCTTAGGGGGGAGGAATGGGAGGAAGAAGGGGAAAATTTGGAACAGAAGGTTTTGCAAGGGTCAATGTTGAAAAATTACCCATGCATGTGTTTTGTCAATAAAAAAACTTTAATAAAATAAAATAAAATTTAAAGAAAAAAAAAAGAAAAGAAAATATAGATCTTTTCCTTTTTTCTTTGATATCTTTGGATCTGGGTCAAAGGAAATGTATTACTTATTAACTTTTATGTATAATTTCAAGTTGTTTTCTAGAATGGTCTTATATGTTTACATGCTTACTAATTGATGCTTTAATATACTTTCCTCCATCACAGTCTATACAATAGTTATCATTTTCCTTTTATCATATTTGTCAGTATAAGGTAAAACCTCAAAATTGCATTCATTAATTTGCATTTCTATAATTATTAGTGTCTGAAGTGTTTTATTTTAATATGACTGGAAAGAGCCTGGATTTTGTTCCCTTGAAAAATGTCTGTTTATGTCATTACACTGTTTATGGATTGGAGAATGACTAATATTCTTATAAATTTGAATCAGTTTATCCTAGAATCAAGCTTTTTCACAGAAACTTGCCACAAAGATTTTTCCTAGTTGTTTCCATTTAATTCTTAGTACTGATAAATTTTTGTGCTAAACCTTTTAAATTTTATTAATGCAAAATTATCCATTTTCTCTTCTGTAATCATCTCTATACCTTTTTGGCCATGATCTTTTCCTCTATTCATAGATCTGGAAGATATTTTCCCATTTTTAAAAATTTGTTTATAATATGGCCTTTTTAATTTGGTTGACATATTTGTGGTCTAAACATAACTCTTTAATATTGCTGTCCAATTTTTCTATCAGTTTTCCTCAAATAGATAGTCCCTATCTTAGTAGTTGACAGCTTTGAATTTAATTGAGTACTAAGCTACAAGTATTATTTGCTTCTATATACTTCACGATCATTTCTTCTCAACAAATGAGTAAATATATATATATATACACACACACATATATATAGATATATATATTTGCTGATACATGGGTTTCATGACATATTTTGCTTTAATATATATATATGCACAAATCTGTCTCTCTATCTAAATAGATAGATAGATGGATGGATAAATTAGTTCCAGAGGTTTTCTATCTAACTAAGAATGTGCTAGTCAGCTATTACATACTTAAAAGAATAAATTGTTGAATTTTTAGTACAAACATTTATACAACAGAAATTGTCAAATACTACAAATCAGGACTTAATTTATTATTTTGTTGATTGCATAGACTTAAAGTGATGGAGAAAAAGTTAATAATGCAGATTATATTTGAAAGTATGTCTCATGCAACTTTTTTTCTTGAGTCATTTGTTAAATATTTATCCATATACCCCAGCAACTATGTCTGGTAGCTTAGAAAATGGAAATTCTTCATATACATGTGTTTTTACCCACTGTAAAGATTTAGGTCATCCTCTAGAGTGATTATTGGTCTCATCGAGAAGGCTCTATAATGTTCTAAGGCTTGATAATAATCATCATAATTTCAATTTTTTTTAAAGTGAGGCAATTGGGGTTGAGTGACTTGCCCAGGGTCACACAGCTTGGAAGTGTAAAGTGTCTGAGACCAGATTTGAACTCAGGTCCTCCTGACTTCAGGGCTGGTGCTCTATCCACTGCACTACCTAGCTGCTCCTCAAAATTTCAATTTGGAAAAAACAGCATCTATCTCACTTCAGTATGTAGGTGGTAGAGTAGATAGAGTACTTGGCTGGAATTAGTAAAACCCAAATTTAGATTGTCTCAAATACTTAACTATTTGTGTGACCTTGAGCAAGGTGTTTAATTTCTATATGTCTCAACTTCCTCAAATGTAAAATGAGGAAAATAATAGTATTTATCTCCCAGCATTATTGTGAGGATAGAATAAGATAATATTTACAAAGCTTATTTCACTGCCTGTCATGTTGTTCAGTACTTTCATTTTAGCCACTTTGGGGATTTTTTTCAAAGATACTGAAGGGGTATTTCCTTCTTCAACTCATTTTAACAGATGAGGAAATTGAGACAAACAGAATTTAAGTTATTTGCCCACTTTCACATAACTAGTAAGTATCTGAGGTCAGATATGGACTCAGGTCTTCCTGACTCCACACTGAGTACTCTAAGCCTGCACCAACTTACTAGCCTGTCATATTAAGTGCTTAGTGAATCTGTTTTTCTCTTTCTTCCCTGTGTTGAATCTCTAAGACAATAGTGAACACAATTGGTGAGCATAAGTTAGATAAGCCTGTTAAATACTTTCACTTATACTAATGATGATCAATTATCCCTATTGAATTTATCTTTCAAGGAATCTTAGGTAAATTTCACCTACTGGGAGCCTTTACAATGGTATTTTGTTCTACCAAATCAAATGCTTTTAATTTATAATTAACAAATAGTAAATACAATGGGTTTTTGTGTGATAATAAAGATTTAAAATTTTGTTTAGGAAATCCTGCCTGATGTTTTATAATGCTATCATTGTTTATGCAGTTTATATTCATAAAAAGTTTATGCAGATGGGGGAGTAGGCATATAGTTTGGCAATTATCAGTGATCTCTGTTTGTGTGTGTGTGTGTGTGTGTGTGTGTATGTGTTAATAAGGTCAAGATTTTTCAGTGTCCTTGGAATATTATCCTGCTTCAGATACCATGAACACTGATCATTCAATTCCCTCAATATTCTATCACCTTTAGCATAGATGTCTTCCAGTCCATTTAGTTTGCAACAACTAAATGGACTGGAAGACATCTATGCTTTTGGAAACCCAAATAGGCCAGTGATGTTAGAGTACAAGTATGATGGCTCCATTTTTCTTGATGGTGAAAAAAGTTCATTATAAAAATATTTCCCAATCTTTTCTTTTTTTAGTTTTCCTTTTTTTTTTTTTTTTTTTTTTTGGTGTTTTCCTTTCTTTAGTGACTCCTTTTTAAATTTATTACTCATTGTCCTGAAGAGGACTTTTCTTAATTGTATTTCTTGTCAAACTTTCTTTTAACTCTTTTTTCCCCTCCACTAATTCACTATTTTATAAAATGATACTGCTCATCATTTTCCACAATCTTTCTCCATAAGATTTTATAAGCAAGTTCATATTCTAAACCAGTGTTGCTCTTGGCTGCTATATACCTCTCTCCTTGGCAAGTAAGTCAAGTGTTTGCTGACTAAGGCCTCTCTTGTTCGCTTCATTATGGAAATTATATTGGCTATCTTCCTATATTAAGTTATTCTAGCTGGTATTTAAATCCTTTCATTCATTTCCTACTTTTTGACACAAACAACTTGTTTTAAAAGACCATAGGTTTTAGTTGTAAACTACATCTTTTCCTTTCTTTTTTCTTTTTTTCTGTCTTTGTATTATTTTGATCTTTGCTCTAACAAAATGGTGCTTGACTGCATAAAGATGATGTTCAAGTGACACCTTTATCAACAAATAATTTCCCATTGGTCAAATATAATTAATTTCTTTGTTATATCATTTGGTAATCTCTAGGTCTAACATCTTTCAATTTTTTTCTTAAGTAAAGTATTTGTGGTTTATAAATGTGAGAATTATTTGTGGTCTACACATTTTTTCCCTTCTCAATTTCTATTTCTGAACCATATTTTAAGACATGTTTTGTTGCCCTCAATTATCCCTATCTTTTCATTGAATACACAAAGTCAGAGTACATACTAATTTAATTTGAAAAATCTTATTGAATTCTCACTAGAATTCTCTCCCTCTTCATCCTCTTCAACAGATGTTGTTACATAAGCTGCTGATATTTACTGTGAGCACTAAAATAGAAGATGACCAAATGTTCCATGAAAGGAGGATGTTTTTGGATTCATGATGAAAAACTTTGCCAGCTTCTTTATTAGGCTCTCCAAAGAGAAGCTTTGAGCCATCCTAATTACTTCCTCCTATCTTCTGGGTTCATGCAAAGTGAGAATATTAATATTGATGCATTTTAATTCCTCCAATATTTTGTCAACTTGTTATCAAATATTTTTAATGCCAATAGTTATAACTTGAAGATTGTCTAAAAATTATGTAATTCCTTGTATCCTCTTCCATTTTCCCTACCATTTTGCCATCATATCTGATGTTTGCCAACGTTTCTGTTAATTTGATGTCTCCCCCATTAAATTGTAAGCTCCTGAGGGCTCTGTGAACTTCTTGTCTTTAACTTCTTTTTTATACCCCCCGGGAATTAATCTGGTGCCCAGCATACAATAGGTTCCTTAATAAATATTTATTCTTTTCTTCCTCCTTCCTAGTACCCAGTTGTATAGCTGAAAATATTATTTTAGACAAAGCAGAGAAATATAGTCTTCCAGAGACATCTGAGTGAGCTAAGCTATTTAGGAATGGAACAACAGATTGTTGATTACAGTCCTGGAAATGATTAGCTCCTCTGGACATGACCTACAACTCAAGAAAGGAACCAATTGTTTACACACTCAAGCACCACCAATATTTAGGATCCAGTCAGTTTTTCACTCGGACTTATTTTTGTACCCCAGGCTTGAGTCCCTAAGGAATTAGTATCTTTGGTGACCATGGTGGCATTTCTTCATCATTTCCTGGCTTGATGAGAAATCATTTTGTGAACCAATTTCCATCCCTTTCCTCAGATTTCAGTGTCAAGACAAATTTGACCAGCTGGTTTGCCTCACTGATAAAAGGATGGCAGCTTTTGCTTGTAAATAGCTTTGCCTGTGTCAGCAAGCTCATAAATTCATCTTTTGTTACTCTCCAATTCTCCAGCATTTACTTCAAAAGCACAGCTCCCTTCTCTAGCAGTGAGTTGCCTTGGTGATTAATCTTGATAACAGCTCTCTTTGATTTCTCATTTTGAATGTTGATAAGACCTAGAAGTCTGTTTTAAGAGCTGCGGCTCACAGATAGATTTGAGTTTGGTTGACATGAAGGAGCAGCTCTGAAGATCTTTCTTTAGTGAGTGAGGTCTTGGTCCAGTAGTAATTTACAAGCCTAAAAGGGCTTTTTGACCAATTGGTCAGTCAATACATATATATCAAGCACTTAGAATGTACCAGGTGCTGTGTTAAGTAGTAGGAACACAGATCAAAATAAAATACTCCGCCCTTAAGGAATTTACAGTTGATCAGTAAAAATCACATGTATACAGAGAAGTAATATAAAATAGATACAAAGTAATTTGGGGGGAAGATAGAAGCTTGTCTTTGAGCTGAATTTCAAAGGAAGATAGGAATCTGAGAAGTTTAGGGGAAAAGTACCTTCCAAGTATAGGAAATAGACTGGATATGGGAGATGGAATGTCAGCATGGAAAATGGAATATGCAGCAAGAAACTAAGTATTCTTAGACCATGGAATCCATACAGAATCTGAATACAGGAATAGAATACAGAGTCTGAAATCAGGAAGACTCATGTTCCAGTGTTCAAATTTGGCCTCAAACACTGACTACCTGTGTAGTCCTAGGCAAGTTATTAATTTTATTTACCTCAGTTTCCTCATCTGTAAGATGAACTGTTGAAGGAAATGACAAACATTCCAGTATCTTTGCAAAGAGAACCCCAAATGTGGTCAGACTTGAGCATCATGAACATTGGTAATTGATTGGAAGACAGATTAGTGAGAGATTAAGTTTGAATTAAGGAGGCTAATTAGGAAGCTTTTGTAATAATTCAGAAGGTAATGAGAGTTTGAGATGATGATGATGATGATGATGATGATGATGATGATGATGATAACAATAACAGTAGCATTTATATGACACTTTAGGTTTGAAAAGCATTTTACCTATGCTATTTCATTTGATCCATATAACAATCCTGTGAGCTAGGGGTTAATATTATCCTCATTCAATTGATTAGGGAAAGTTCAAATAGCTTGCCCAAAGTCACAGAGCTAGTAAGTATCTGAAGTAGGGTTCAAATTAAAGATTTCTGACTCCAGGTACAACACTCCATCCACTATATTATCCAACCTTCTCTAACTATGATCGTACTCATGTGAATAGAGAGAGGGAGATAAATATGAGAGATTTTATAACAGTAAAATTGACAAGACTTGTCAATTAATCAGACATCAGTTGTAAGAGAGAAGAAAGAATCAAGGATGATCCTGAATCTATGAACTTAGGTACCCCTAGGAAAATGAGATGTAGCCTCTTTGTAATCCACTTTTGGGATTTTTTTCTTTCTTGATTTGAAGATTTGGAGAGATTTGAAATGCCAAGAGGGTTTCCAATTGGAAATGTCCAATCAGCAAAATGCAAAACTTGAGTTCAAGTTAAAGAAGAGGCATTGGGCAGAGCCAATATCAGGAGGTTGTAGAAGATTAAGAAGGTATGATCAGACCAGAAGAAGAAGGAAAAAATAAAAGCTCCAAAGGGAAAGAGTTTTGAATGTACCCTTGAATGACGCTTGGGGAAATACATTATTACCTTATCAGAGTAGGGTTGGGGAAGGTCCAGCCTGTGAACCATAGGAAGCCCATGAGCTGGAATCTAAATACGACAATCTCCCATTGCTTAAGTTCTATAATTTGAACATTTTGCATGGCCCTGTGAATGATGTTATCAGTATCTAAATGGCCTTTGGCAGAAAAAAAAGGTTCCCCAATTCTGCTACAGAGTATGATTAGTGAAGCATTAAATCTCAGCTCCTATTTTCACCATTATTAGTTTATTAATGTGTGCCTATTGCTTGATAATCAAAGGTAAATATGTTGATGAACTATAGATTTAATGATAAATTCATATAGATATTTTTTCTTTCCTTCTCATTTCAGTCAAGTATTCAGGGACTGGTCATTCTAATCCCTCATCTTTCTTCCGATTTTGGCCATCATCACCAAAATGTCATGTGGCAACTAATGTCAGTCTGCAAATTGATTCTCACTTTCTTTGTTCACATCAAAATGTTTAAGTGGCAGATGCCAGGTGAGTCCTTGAAAGGAAGAAAAATATCCATTACTTAAATGGGCTAAAAAAATGTTTTCTTTATGAAAGTAAGACCCTTGGGTGATAAAATGTGACTATCTTTTGAAATAAAGCACATGTCTATGTCATCTGTTTTGAAGGTATCCAGATGGCTTCTACTGAGGAATGTTCAATTCATTCACACAAGAATGTTTTTAATTCTTCATGGGCTAAAATATCTTTGAGTTGAAATCATCCCTATTATATTGCAAGATGATTGAAGGCAGAGATATTGAGATTTTTCATCTTCATATTTTCAGCATATAGCATAGTACACTTTTTGACTTTCAATACATATTTAATTGAATGATTTAACTGAAGGCATGTGAAGATTGAGTGAAAATGATACTTGGTATAGTTGAATATATATGTATAAAATATATAAAAGAAACTTCTACTTGCATAAAAGGAACAGAAGTCTCTTTACTCACGAAAGTCATTAGCTAATTAATGCCTTTGGGTATCATTGTTAAGCTTAAGGAATAAGCAGATGATGTAGATCACTCATCTGGAGGAAGAAAGGGGATATGTATATAGCGACAATTGGAGTGACTGATGACTTCTCCCTTGGTGCATTCAAAAATACTTGTGGTCTACTTATTCTAAACTAATGAATTTTCCAAAAGTACAAATATCTTGGTCAGCTTCAACATAAAACCACCTAGCCTCTAACATTTCTTGGTGGTTAGATTGTTTGTCTTATAGTTTGACTGAGTGCGAAGTTTTGTCTCTTTTCCTAGACATATCAAATTCAAATATCAAAATGTGTATGTGCATTTTTCTGCCCTCAGAGAACTCCATTCTAGGAGGGGGAAAAATAAACAAACAAACAAATAAATTTTATATATATATATATATATATATATATATATATATATACATATATATATGTATATATATAATACAAAAAAATTCAAGATAATTTAGTGTACACAAAATAAATTCAAGATAACTATGAGAGAGACTAGCAATTTCCTGAAGGGTTTAGGAAAGATTTTATGTAGAAGAGGGCACTTGAACTAAGGAGCTTTGAAGGAAATGAAGGATTCTGGGAGGTAAAGCTGAGGAAGGCATGGAGAACAGGCTATGAAAAGGCACAGAGATGGAAAGAAGAGTATAAAAACAGCTTGGCTGGATCAAGGAATGCATGAAGGGGTGCAATATATGTATGTATATATGTTCATATGTATATATATATATATATATATATATGCACACATCCACATACATACATATAATAAGCCTAGAAAATTAGGACTTTAATAATTTGCTAAAATTTGTACTTTCCTGGCAAAGCCTTTGAAAATTTTGATTCTATGCCAAGAAGAAACATTCAAATAGGAGTTTAGTAATCCTTTACAAAAAAACCTTTTAAAAACTTAGAATAGATTCAGTCACATTCCTGAAACATTGCAAACATATATTTGTTCAGATGTTGCAGGAGAAGAGAATCTTTCTGCAGGATTAACATCTAATTAAACAAAGATAGACCTTTGGGGAAGCTAGATGACACAGTGGATAGAGTGGTTAGAGCTAGGTCTGGAGTCAAGAAGACTCACCATCTTGAATTCAAATCTGGCCCCAGCTACTTAGTAGCTGTGTGATCCTGGGCAAGTCACTTAATTCTGTTTGCCTCAGTTTCTTCATCATTCTAAAACGAGTTGGAGAAGGAAATGGTGAACATGCCAGTATCTTTGCCAAGAAAACCCCAAATGAGGTCTCAAAGAGTCAGACATGACTGAATAACAAAAAAGACATTTAAATGCTTAGCTTCTCCTTTCAGTAGAAACTTTCTTTGCACATATAGAGTCATCATTTGACATTTATGAGAATTAAGACTTTAATAGCTTGTCAAAAAGCAGGGAGTGGGGGGAGAAATACTGCTTCCTTCTCCTAGAGGGATCCCAAGTCTGAATTTGTTTTTTTGGGGGGAGGCAACTGGGGTCAAGTGACTTCCCCAGAGTGACACAGGTAGGAAGTATTAAGTGTTTGAGGCTGGATTTGAACTAAGGATCTCCTGGCTCCAAAAGTGGTTCTCTATCCACATGTCATCTAGCTGCCCCTCAAACCTGAAATTAAAAAAATAATAATTAAAAAAGAAGTAATAGAATGTCAGAGTTATAAAGGACCTCACAAGTAATCCTATATCCTCATTTTCTGATGAGGAAACTGAGTTTCAAAGAGAGAATGTTTTTCAAAGTCATATAGGAAGTTGGCAGTAGAGTTGGGATTCCAACCCAAGTAACTGGGCTCTCAGACCAGGGCTGAAAGGTTTTTGTGACTCTGGAAGTTCTCACTTAGTTAGATCTTTGCTGTTGCTATTCAATTTTGTTTGATTCTTTGTGGACTCATTTGGTTTTTGTTTTGGGAGAGAGGCAAAAATATTGCAGTGATTTGTCATTTCCTTTTCTAGTTCATTAGATCTTATAGAATTTTACTCTGATTTGGAATGCATTTTTGACTTGAGTGAATTTTGTGCAGAGGCTCTTCCCTCAAAGAGTTGAAAAACATGTTTCCATTTGCTCTCAATATATTTGAATCTTGTTGGTTTGGAATATTATTTTAATAGTGCATCTTGTTCTCTGCAAAGAGAACCCTACTCCAGTGTCCAACTAGTTGACTATTTTATTATCATCATTATTATATATTACTAAAAGTCTGTGTGGTTAAGCTTGATAAAAACCAAACATTATTTTTACCTCTGTGTAAATCACACAGGAGTTAATGGGAGTTATGATCTAAGGACCAGCAGAGACAGTGGAAGTTCCAGGGACTGTGAATGTATTAACAGGATTATAGTAGCATGGATGATAGCACTTTATATTGATGATAGACTTGGAGGTTTATAAATTGTTTTCCTCACGATAACCCTACAAGGTGGGTAAAGCATTATGCCCATTTTATAGATGAAGAAATTGAAGGTTAATGATCTGTCTGACATCACATAGATAGTGAACATTAAATGTGGAATTTATATCTATGTCTGTTCTCTTAGGAAAGATTGTCATATAGCAAAAGAGTAATGATACTAGAATCACAAAACCCAGGGTCAAATTATGTCTCCGATGCTTGCTACCTTTGTGACTTTGGGCATATCATAACCTCCTTAAGTTTCAATTTTCTTAACCTATAAAATGAGAGGAATAAATAAGATGGCCCTTACAACTTCAGAGCTATTTGAGTGTAAGTTTTTTCTCAGTAATCTTAAGAACTTGGCATCTGGGAATAGCCAAAAGCCAGAAAACCCCATATTTTTTCCATTGTATCCATTATTTATTTGTCCCATCTTTTTAAATTCATTCTTTATGAGTATAAGCAGAATGAAAAAAATGCTACATTTGTTTAACATTAAACCTAATTAAAGATCCAGAGAGATGATTATTTTAAATAGCCATTTGGGCTATAGAACTGAATGTTCAAAGAAAAAGGAAAAAATGTCAACAAAGTTTTATTGATATCTGGAGTCTAAATTACTTTGTGGTAAATGAGGTTTTGAGTCAATGAAAGGAAGTTTTCATGAGACCAGTGAGTGAGTAGGGTGAAAAACAATACTTCATTGTCTGATATGCGAAATTTTATAAAGGAATGTACTGATTAATAGGTGGTCTTTTATTTGTTCTGATTTCTTCTTATTGATGTTTTGCAAGTTTGCTTAAAAAGTTTCTCTTATATGTTACTTCCAAATTACTTCTCCAAATTCTATAATATGAAAATATATAATATGCTAAAGATAGAATAGCATGCTTGTATTGAGATCTTGTTTGGGGGGAGGTTCTGTTGATTCTATATGATTCCCATTTCACACTGTTTCAAGTTATTTCATATTGACAACAAACTTAGCAGTCTGTTTATTTCTTTGCTTAAAAGAAACTAGTGCTTCAATTACCCGTCATTCAATCTATGTGGGTATTCCTGTTGTGGTAGATCATAGCTTCTCTGTGATGTAGTAGAATTCAAGTCAACCATTATTTATTTGGTGCAGAGGTCTCTCCTGGTATTTCAGATACAAGAAAACAACACATACATTCAAAAAAGTCTTTGAGAGTTGTTGTGGGCAAGAAAAATTAATCTCCCTTCATCCAAATGGCTATGAACAGGATCCAACCATTCTGGAGAGCAATATGGAAATATGCCCAAAGGGCTATCAAACTGTTCATACCCTTTGGTCCAGCGATGTCTCTACTGGGCTTTATCCCAAAGAGATCATAAAGGAGGGGAAAAGACCTATGTGTGCAAAAATGTTTGTGGCAGCCCTTTTTGTAGTGGCCAAGAACTGGGAACTGAGTGGATGCCCATCAACTGAGGAATGGCTGAACATATTATAGCATATGAATGTTATGGAATATTATTGTTCTGTAAGAAATGATCAGGAGGATGATTTTAGAGAGGGCTGGAGAGAACTGATTCTAAGTGAAATGAATAGAACCAGGAGAACATTGTACACAGAACCATAATTCTGTGATTAATTCTGATGGATATGACTCTTTTCAATAACGATTTAGGCCAGTTCCAATGGTTTTGTGACAAAGAGAGCCATCTGCAGCCAGAAAGAGAACCTGAGGAACTGAGTGTGGATCACAACACAGTATTTTCACTTTTTTGTTGATTTTTTGCTTGTTTTCTTTCTCTCATTCTTTCCTTTTTGGTCTGATTTTTCTTGTGCAGCATGAAAATGTGGAAATATGTATAGAAGAATTGCACGTGTTTAACATATATTACTTGCTGTCTAGAGGAGGGGCTGAGAGAAAGGGAGAAAGAGAGAAACACAAGATTTTTTGTGGGTGAATATTGAAAACTATCTTTGCATATATTTTGAAAATAAAAAGCTATTATGAAAAAAGAAACCCCTTTTTAATAGTATCCCCAGTAACAGGTTATTCAATCTCTATTTGAATGCCTCCTATGACAAGGAATTCACTGTATCAAAAAGAATCATTTGAGAAAAATTCATTTGAATGTTTGACATTGTAAACTGCCTATTTAATCTCTTTTATTATAATGACTTTATTACTACTTACTGATTACTTTTCCACTAAACCCATGCGTCTGTGTTTTCAGACCTTGCCAACATTACTATTATTTTTAGGCATCTCAGTTTGTTACTCACAAACTGAAACTATATAATCCTGAGATCTAGAATTGAGAGTTTTACCTTTAAGGAAATTGTCCACCCTAAACTAGATTATGGCAACCTTTGGGGAGGATTTTACAGGGGAAAAATCATTTTATTGTCAGACTTTTTCTTCCACTATTTTTAGGTTATCTTCCAATGGAAACACTTGTCTTTGTCATATACTTAGCCCTTGCCAGCTATGGCATGGTGAAAAAGAATAGTTTCATATGGATTTTCTCTTGTACCTGGAGAAACACAGTAAACATATGAATGGTTTAGTCTTCTTCCCTGTGAGGCTAACATACCAGCAAAGTGTCATACACATCTGAAAACTAATACAAGTATGCAGCACCTGAGACCAAGGTATGAATGCTGCTTTGCTGTAACCAGTGCTGTATTTATTCCCTCCTCTTTTATTTTGCTCTTGAAAACTGCATTTACCTAATAAACATCATCTTCTTCTCATCTTCTCCAAATTAATTATGTCCAGTTATTTTAACCAACATTCTTTTGGTGTGGTTCCCAATCCCCTCAATATCTGATCATCCTTCTCTAGATATCCTCTGTCTTATCAATTTCTTTCCTAGAGCAGTGGACTCTAGAATCTGGAGGACTTGATTTCAAATCCAGCCTCAGATACTTGACACTAGCTGTGTGACCTGGACAAGACATTTAATCCCTACTGCCTCCCCCCCCCCCAAAAAAAAAAAATAAATAAAAGTACTACCTGGAACCAAATCAAGATGTTGTCTGACAGGAGAAGAGTAGCTTGGGACTTTGACCTCCTTTTTAGAAATACAACCTAAGTTGTTGTTTTGACTATCCCATGAATATTCTGTCAGCTCCATGATCTTCCATTCATAAAGAATAAGGAGAAAGTCTTGAAACTGGTAAAATAAAATATGTTAAAAGTTAAAACTCAGGATTAAGAAATGAAAGAGGCAGAAGTTTTGTAGATAACTCAGAAGGTTCACATTTATATATCATGAATTTAAATATATTTTTATTTAAAGTTTTAAGTTGCAAATTCTATCCTTTCCTCCTTCCTTGCCTTTTCCCCTCCCTGAGATTAAAAAAACAATCAGATGTAGATTATACATGTGCAATTATGTAAAGTATTTCCATGGTAGTCATTTTGTACAAAAAGATTCAAATAAAAGAAAAAAAATGAAAGAAAGTGAAAAATAGCATGTTTTAGTCTATATTCAAACAATATCAGTTATTTCTTTGGAGGCATATAGTGTGTTTCATCATTAGTCCCTAGAGACTGCCTTGTATCAAAGGATTATTGAGAATAATTAAATCATTCCTTGTTCTTCATCAACAATATTCTTATTACTGTATAAAAAGTTCTCCTGGTTCTCTGTTCATTTCATGATGCATCAGTTCATGTAAATCTTTTCAGGTCTTTCTGAAGTCATTAGGTTTCTAATTTCTTAAGGCACAGTAAAATATTCTATTATAATCATATACTATAGCTTGTTTAGTCATTCCCCACTTGATGGCATCACTTTGATTTTTTTCTTTTTTTTTTAATCATCATTTTGATTTTCAATTCTTAGCTACCCCCCAAAAAGGAGCTCCTATAAATATTTTTGTGCAAATAGGTCCTTTTCCCTTTTTTAGATATTTTTTTGGGATATAAACTTAGCTGTGGTACTGCTAGATCAAAGACTATGCAGTTTTACAGCCCTTTAGGCATAGATCCAAATTGCTCTACACAATGGTTAGATCAGTTTACAATTCAATCAACAGTATATTAGTGTTCCAGTTATTCCATGTCCCCTCCACCATCCAACATTTCCCTTTTCTGTCATATAAGTCATTCTGATATATGTGAGATGCTACTCTGTTATTTTAATTTGCATTTAATCAATTGTGATTTAGAGCATTTTTATTTGATTGTAGATAGTTTTGATTTCTTTGTTTGAAAATTTCCTGTTCATATCCTTTAACCATTTATCAATTGGAGAATGACTTGTATTTTTATAAATTTGACTCATTCTCTATATATTTGAGAAATGAGATCTTTATCAGAGATACTTGTTGCAAAATGTTTTCCCAGTTTACTGCTTTACTTATAATTTTGGTTACATTTCAATTCTATCAAAATTATCTACTTTCCATTTTGTAATGTTCCATACATCTTCTTGGGTCCTAAATTCTTCCCTTATCTTTTATTAATCTGATAGATAAACTATCCCATAATCTCTTACTTTGCATATGTTATGTATAAATCATATACTCATTTTGACCTTATCTTGGCATGCAGTGTGAGATATTGTTCTATATCTAATTTCTGCCATATAGTTTTCCAGTTTTCCTAATAGTTTTTGTCAAGTAATAAGTTTTTGTTCCAAAAGCTTAGGTTTATCATATACTAAATTACCATGGTCATTTACTATATGATCATTGGAAGCTAATCTATTCTACTGATTTACCACTCTGTTTCTTGGCCAGTACTGTATTGTTTTGATAATTACCATTTTATAATGCAATTTGAGACATGGTACAGACTACCTTTTTCATTTTTTTTATTGATTCCCTTTAAATCTTTGAGTTTTTGTACTTCCAGGTGAATTTTATTATTATTTTTCTTAACTCTATAAAATAATTTTTGATAGTTTGATTGCTATGGTACTGAATAAGTAGATTAATTTAGATAGAATTGCTACTTTTTATTATATGGGCTTATACATTATATATTATAATTTTATTATAATACATTATATATTATATATATAAAGGTAATATTACCTATGAACAATTAATATTTTCCCAATTGTTTGGATTTGACTTCATTTGCGTGAAAAGTGTTTTAATTTTACCAATCTATATTTTCTAGGTTTGATGACTTCTTTCATTATAACTGTCTATATCTTCTTATCTTATGGTAATTTTATCTTTGTCTTTCAGAACACCTTCCATAAGGAATTCACCTAATTCATTGGGCTTCTTTTCTGGTCCTTTTAATAGTTAATGGGAACTACTGTAGCACTTGGGCTTCTAATCATTCTCAATATGCAACCTGTCAAATATCCCTTTTCCATTCCTACATGTCTTTGACTTAATGCCATTTCCAAAATACAAGTTACATTTGGTGATTTGCTGTAGTCTACTTACAGCCACCACTTTGTTTTTCCCATCACTTTTTAAATCACCCACAATTTTAATTTTTCAGAGATTCTGATATTTCATCATTCAAAGTCATATGAAGTCACCAGAAAAATATTAGTATTAAAAAAGTGGGTTTTTGTGTAAGGAATAGCTTAAGTTTCATTGGAAATACACTATTTGGCTGCTAGTTTGCAGGAGGACAGGGTTTCACTGGTGGAATTCCTCAGGATTGAAGCTTTGCTGCAGGCCCCTTGCTGTGAAACTGACTGCTGTTGCTCTTGGACCTCACTTCCCTCTCAGCCCAGTGAGACAGAACTTTTCTACCATGCCGGGAAGCTTCCCTGCTTCTTAGATAAATTCTGAAGAGGTTTTCTTGTCTGGAGGGGAATTTGGGAGGGCTTCAGAGAGTTCCTTTCTCACTCCAGCACCAGAAGCCTCATGAATTCTTTAAGAAGGCAGTAGGATGGCATTAAATATTGTGAATACAAGTAAAATGGACTACATATTAATATATATTTAAAAAAAGATGACTTTATACTAGTGAAGCAATTACTTGCAGATCATTTGGTTTTGTTAAGTGAGATATCATCAAATAGAGCAAAGATCAAAATCAAAACCAAATTAGAAGAAAGAATAAAAGTGTGTATGAGGGGGAGAGATTCTATGATATTACAATTCTAATCAGGCCAATTTAAACAAACTGTTGAATCCAAAAGATGAAAAATTATAAAGGTTAATGTGTTGACTCTGGAATTCAGTGAAGGGAAAAGATAAACCTAGAAAAATTTTTTATGTAAAACAAAAATTAACAAGATCATTTATAAGCATCTATAGAAGTAATTGAAAGGGGGAAAACAAACAAAAAACAGTTCTCACTCCCAAAGGGATTAATGGTAGAGACTATGCAAACAACTATGTATTCCAAAAAAAGCTATGTACAAGATAAATTGGAGATTTAACTAAGGGAAGACACTAAAATTAAGAAAGATTGGGAAAAAAATTTCTGTTTCAAGATGCAGTTTTTGTTGAGATTTGAAAGAAAACAGGGATAGGGGAAGGCAGAGATAAAGAGAGAGAACACTCAAGGCATGAGGGAGAGCCAGAGAAAATGTCTGGAGTCAAAAGATGGAATATTTTGTTTGTGGAACAGCCAGGAGGCCAGCGCTACTGAGTATAAGAGTACAGTGATTATTCATTGTTCTTTGTTCTGGAAGAAGACCATGACATGTAAGTGATTGGATTTAAGTGAGGGAGGGCTGAGCAAGGTCATCTGCCTCTCTTTCTCTTTCAGAGCATCTGGGTCCAGTGGTCAAATATAGGTCAGGATGACTGAAGATGGTCCAAGAGTACCTGACAAGAAGTATAAAAGCACTTATTAGGTAGATTCAGAATCAATTGACTATGCAGACCCAAAGAGTAGTTATTAATGATTCAGTGTTGATTTGGAAGATCTCTAATAGAATTCGTAAAAATCTGTCTTGTTCTTTTTTTTTTTATCACTTTTTAACTTTTTTTTTTATTTTAACAATGACTTTGTTAAAGGTATAAATGGTTTTATCAACATACTTGTGGCTGGTAATTAACAAATATGTTAAATGACAGAATCTGGATTCCCAAAAGATACTGATGTGCTAGAAGGTTGAGATTAATTTAATTGATGTGAACTATCTTCCTGTCAGGAAGAAGCCCATCTGAGTATTAACAGATATAACTAATTCCAATTAACAGTATCCTGTTTGCAGAGAGTGATTGTGAGGATGGAACTCTTTTGTCTGTTCCTCAAACTTCTGTGCATCTTAAAACAATCTTTGAGATATTGATTAGTCTATGTTTAGAAAGGTCTGAGACCTGGTCTACTAGTACACTCCATCTGGCTCCTTGATCCCACTACCTTTGAGCTGCCTGGAACTTCCTCTCTTTAACCCTGCTTTTTCACTTTTCTGGTCTCCCTGAGAAAACCCCAAGGCTATATTTCCCTATAAAAAGATCTGCTCATGATGAAGGTCTTTGCTAAGTTTTTTTCAGGACTAAGACCACTAGGAGGTTACCCTCTCTTCATAGTGCCTTCCCTCTAATGTAGTCTTTCTCCTTATTCTAACTAATGTTGATTAGTCTGTTAAACTCCTCTATGGAGCTAACCTACCAGTCAGAGACATACTCAGGCTTCATGGTATAATTTAATGGATTCTTCCAAATTCCTTTTCTTTCTAACTATAAAGTCTCCCAGCTCTTTCATATTTGCCACTTCTGGTACCTATTTTACTTCTTATTTTGTTTGTAAAATCTTCTCCTAAATAAAACTTCTCCTAAAATAACCTTCTCTTTTGGAAAAGAGAATGGCCATTGTGAATATGTCACTTTTTTGTTTTGAACTAGATATTGCTAACCTGAACTCATCATAATGAGATGCTTAGAATCCCAACCTTTTGCCCTCAGAAATATCCTTTTCCAAGACCTATTCTCCTTTAACAGGGAAGCTGCTAAATCTTGTTTGATCCTGACTGTAGTTCTTTGATTTTTCAATTGTAATTTTTTTGTTTGAATTTGAATATTTGAAATATTTTTTCCTTGACCCAGGAGCTCTGAAATTTGTCTATGATATTCCTGAGAGTTTTCACTTTGGGATCTCTTTCTGGAGATTTTTAGTGGATTCTTTCCATTTCTGTCTCACTCTTTGTGTCTAAGATAATGGGACAGTTTTCCTCGATAATTTCTTGAAAGATGAGATCTGTTTTTTTTAATTATTATGGTTTAGGTAATTCAATAATTTTCAAATTATCTCTCTTCCATCTATATTCCAGGATAGTTGTGGTTTTGATGTGATATTTCAGATTTTCTGTTGCTTTTTCCATTCTTTAGACTAACCCATTCTAATTTTTAAGAAATTTTCTTCAGCGAGTTTTTGTACTTCCTTTTGCATTTGGCCAATTCTGTTTATAAAGTTCTTTTCATCAGTTAATTTTTGTGCATCTTTTACCAGTAGGCCACTTCTGGTTTTTAAGATGATATTTTCTCCAATATTTTTTTTTATGGAGAACAGATTTAATCTTCATGTAAAAAAAGAATTTTTAATAATTCTTAACAAATGGAGCCATTCCAAAGAATGGATTGCCTCAGAGAATAGCAAGTTCTCTCTTATTATAAGTCTTCAGGCCAAAACTAGATGACATTTTTTTAGGGTATTTTATAGAGAGAATTCATGTTCAGATTAATATTGAACTAAGTGCCCCCTAAGACAAGGTGAGTTAACCTTTTGATGTATTGACCCTCTTAACTAGGATAGATATTGAGCACAGACATAATACAGTAAGAGATTGAATGGGAGAAAACTGCAAAATACCTTCTTTCATTCCTGGCTATTTTCCAATGGGTCCACTTGCCAGAAGAGAACAAACAAATCATTCCAAGGAAAGATTCTGCAAAAGCAAGCAGTTGCAGGTCAGTTTTTCATTTGAGTTAGGCTCTCTTTCTCCAGCTAAACCTAGTCTGGCCAAAGGCAGTGAGTATGGGAGCAGTTTAACATCTTCTAGGAATAAGAACTGTTAAGATTTTCTCACTTTCTCCATAAAGTCTTCCTTGATGTCATGATGAGTAATGATTTTCCTCCCTCTTCTTAGCATTTTATTTTCAACTATTTAATGAACTTATAATTGTATATTGTGCATTAAATATATGTGATGATCCTCCTACTAATTGAAAATTATGAGACTGTGGACTTTATCTTACTAAAATTGTACATTAGGCACTTAACAAATGTTGAGTAGATGAATGTTGAAGTTTCATTTTGTTACCCTTAGAGTAAGCTGAGGTTAAGCAAAATATAATTTGTCTAAGATCATGTAGCTAATAAGTGAGAGGGCCAGGATTCAAATCTTTGTCTTTAGACTGAAGTCTAATGTTTTCCACACTTTACCAGTAGGGTTATAAAGAAAATATATGACAAGATGTCTGTCTTCTAGGAGTTTGTAATCCAGTTGGAGAAATAAGACCTCTTCTAAGAAATAGTCAATTAGCAATAGAAGAAAATTATGATTAAGTGCTCGACCATAGTTCAGTTTGATTGGAAAGCTTGAAAATAATATTGAGATCAGTTTATAAACAAATCTGTCGACATTTAGGTAGCCAGATATCACCAAAAGTATTTTGCAGTTTCAGGGAGTCGGGGTAGCAATGGACACCAGCAAATTATAGATATTTGTATAGAAGAAATGTAATACTTTATTATGAAGAATATAGTACATCTTATTAGAAATGAAATCTCCAGTCATCATATTATAAATTAAATTCTAACTTGAATCTTTATTATGCTTTCTGGAGTGGGAGGCCCTGAGGATATAAACATGTTTAAGCTGGGCTTCTCTCCAGAAGTCAGCAACAGAAAATGGAAGCAAGCCTCTCTTTAATTGCTGACAAGATAATGTCCTATTTTAGTCACATTTAAGTAGCTTTATTGAAACTCCTATTTTAGCTAATTCCTTGGGCTGCAAGAGAAAGCCAAAATATACCCAGGTATTTGGAACAACAATTGCCTGGTCTTTGTTGAACAAGGTATGACACTCTCAATCCTAGAAATTCTGGATCCTCAATTCTATTGAGGTTATAACACCTAGTTCAAAGTTCTTCACAATTTAGTAGACTGAGATTAGGCTCTTAAATATGCCCCTAGAAGGGTGTGGTAGAGTATTCTATCCATTCAGTTTAAGGTATAAATAAATCAGTAAATCAAAAAGTACTAATGAAGTGTCTACTATGTGTGAGGCACTATACTAGGTGTTGGGAATACAAAAGCAAAAGTGTCATTCTTGAAAACACACACATATGTAAGTATTTATAAAAACAAATACAATTATATTGTTTTCATATATCATCTTTCTATACTCCATTCTTCTTATGTAGATCAGCTGAATATTGTCTCTGCTCATTGTAATGGAATCATTAATATCTCTGGCAAAATTTTAATTCTTCCTTTTGTTTCCAAAATTCCACTATTATAATGATAATAAGCAGGCACAAGATAAATGATTGTATATTTTTATAATTTATTTATTTTTAGTATTCTTTTCTTTTTAAATTTTGAGTTCCATATACTCTTCTTCCCTCCCATCTCTTCCAAACACATTGAGAAGGGAAACAGTATAACTTCAACTAATTATACATGGAAAATCATGCAAAACATATTTTCTTATTAGCTTTTTCAGAAAAAAAAAAGCAAAGCAAAGTGAGAAAATTACCCTTCAATTTGCACTCAGAATTTATCAGTTATTCTCTGGAAATAGTATTTTTTTTTTATCATGAGATTTTTGGAATTTTTCTCAGACTGTTGTATTCATTAGAATAGGTAAATCTTTCACAATTGATCATTATTACAATATTGCTATTACTGTGTATAATGTTTTCCTGCTTCTGCTCATATCACTTTGCAACCATTCAAATATCTTTTGCCATATTTTTTCTGGAATTACACTCCTATCTGTTCTTATAACATAATAGTATACCATTACAATCATTACAACTTGTTCAGTCATTCCCCATGTGAAAAGCAGTCCTTCAAATTCAATTTTTTACGGCTACAAAAATTGCTGCTATAAGTATTTTTGTATATATGAGTCTTTTTCCTTTTTCTTTGATGTCTTGGGGATACAGATCATCTAATGGTATTGCTGGATCAAAAGGTATGCATAATTTTATAATTCTTTGGGCAGAGTTCCAAATTGTTCTCCAGAATGATTAGACTGGTTTACAACTCCACCGGCCATACATTAGTATCCATATTTTTTTCCTTATTCTCTCTAGCATTTATCATTTTGACAGGGGAGTCCTGAAACTCTCTAAAACTCCTTCAAGGAGAAAATGTCCTTGAATTCTGGACTCTGGACTCAGGACAAACAGCTTCATTCTGTTTTCTAGGTGAGCCTAGTTGAGTCCTGAACTGGAGAATTCCAACCCTATTGAATTGAAGAGACACCCATTCAATTCTAAGATTTTCTATTCAATTCCAGCTCAAGCTGAAACCCAGCCCCATCAAGAACCGCCCTCAGCTTGTAGCCAAAGGCTTCTATTATAAAAAGATCCAATTTTAAACTCACTCCCTGCAGAGGACCTAATATGCCATGCTATGCCATGCTATGGCAAAGAAACCTCTGCTCGCTGAAATAATAGAATCTTTCAGCATTACCCTCTCTTTATCTCCCTCTCCTATTTCCCTAACAAGACTTTATATCTCTCTATCAGGCTTTGCCACTAAGAAAGTCAGTCTTTCTATTCATGCATAGAAAAGGCTGACTTCCCAATGCCAATAATAAACTTTTTTTTTTTATCAGTCTAGCTTTTCATGTTCGTAAATTCCTTCATGAAGGACCTCTGTGGCACCAGAGGGGGTTCCCACAACTCCCAACCCATGTACTGAATCCTAAGGGAATTTAGGGGAGCCAAACCCTTCATTTGGTTCCCTGAACCCCAAACCTGTCACTAACCTCGTCATCTACTTTTGTCACCATCTCTCCATATCTCTTTTAATTTCCCTATTGGGTAAGATAGATTTCTATTCCCAACTAATTGTGTATGTATTTTCTTTATTCTTTGAACTAATTACAATGAAAATAAGATTTAAGCACTGTCCAGGATCTTGTTCTTCCACTTTCTCCTCCACTATAAAGGCTTCATGTTCCTTTATATGAGAAAATTCATTCAATTCTACATCTCCCTTCCCCCCATCCCCATACAACTGACACATATGCTTTTTAAAATTTGACATCTTATTTTTTCCAATTACATGTAAAACAATTTTTAATATTTGTTTTAAAAAATTTTGATTTCCTTCCTCTTCATCTCTTGTCCCATTGAGAAGGCATGTGAAGTTATGTAAAACATTAATATAAAAGTCATGCTGCAAAAGGAAACATAAATCTCTTCCATTCTTCCCAAAAAACCCTCAAGAAAAATAAAACAAAATAAAAAGTATGCTTCAGTCTGCATTCAGACACAAACAGTTCTTTCTCTGGGTATGGATAGTATTTTTCCTTCATAGTAGTCTTTGAAGTCTTTAGATAAGTCTTGGATCATTGTATTGCTGAGAATAGCAAAGTCATTCACAGCTGATCATCCCACTTAGTACAAAGTACATTTTACTTTGCATGAACTCATCAAGGACTTTCCATGGTTTTTTGAGAACATCTTGTTTCTCATTTCTTACAGAACAAGAGTATTCCATCATAATTGCATGCTGCAATCTATTCAGTCATTCCTCAATTGATGGGCATCCCCTCAATTTCCAGTACTTTGCCTCGAGAAAAGAACTGCTATAAATATGTTTTTACATATAGGTCCTATTCCTTTAAAAAAAAATCTCTTTTGGAATGCATGCCTAGAAGTGATATTGCTAGGTCAAAGGGCATCTATGATTTCATAGCCCTTTGGGCATAGTTCCAAATCACTCTCCAGAATGGGTGAATCGTTAATAATTCTACCATCAATGCATTAGTCTCATTTTCCCCCATATTTCTTTCAACATTTGTCATTTTCCTTTTCTGGACTATCAGTCAGTCAAATAGGTATGAGATAATACCTCAGAATTGTTTTAATTTGCATTTCTTTAATCAATAGTGAGTTGGAGTGATTTTTTAAAATATAGCTATAAATAGCTTGATTAGTTCATTTTAATCATTTATCAAGTGAGTAAATTTTTTTTTATGTTTGACTCAGATCTCTATACATTTGAGAAATGAGGCCATCATCAGAGAAACTTGTTTCAAAATTATTTTCATAATTACTAACTATATTTCCATCTGTTTATTCTATTTTTCTCTCCTTTTATCCTGTCCTTCCTCACAAATGTTTTGTTTCTGACCACACCCTCCCCCAATATACTTTCCCTTCTATCACCCTCATTTGCTTTTTGCAACTCCCATCCTACTTTCCTGCAAGGCAAGATATATTTCTATGACCATATTGAGTGCATAAGTTATTACCTTTTGAGCCAATTCCAATGAGAGTAAGGTTCATTTTTTTCTTCTCTCCTTCTCCTCTTTTCCTCCACTGTAAAAGTTTTTTCTTTCCTATTTTATGGAAGATAATTTACACCATTCTATTTCTTCTTTTCTGTTTCTCCCAGTACATTCCTCTCTCACCCCTTAATTTTATTTTTAAAAAATATTATCCCTTTGTAATTCAACTTGTATCAAGTGTGCCCACTGTCTATATATGTTCCTTCTAATTTCCCTAATAATGGGAAAGTTCTTATGAGTTGCAAATATCATCCTCCCATGTAGGAATGTAAACAGATAAATGTTATTAAGTTCCTTATGATTTCCCTTTCCTAATTACCCCCTTATGCTTCTGAGATCTGTATTTGAAAGTTGTTTTCTATTCAGCTCTGGTCTTTTCATCATGAATGCTTGAAAGTCATCTATTTCATTAAATTACACCTTTTTCTCTGAAGCATTATACTCAGTTTTGTTGAGTAGATGATTTTGGATCATAATCCTAGCTCTTTTGCTCTCTGGAATATCATATCCCAACCTCTCTGATCCTTTATTGTAGAAGTTGCTAAATCTTGTATTATCCTTACTGTGGCTCCTCAATATTTGAATTGTTTCTGAATGCTTATAATATTTTCTTCTTGATTTGAAAGTTTTGGAATTTGGCTACAATATTCCTGGAAGTTTTGACCTTGGTTCTGTTTCAGGAGGTGATCAGTGGGTTCTTTCAATTTTTATTTTACCTTCTGGTTCTAGAATATCAGAACAATTTTCCTTGATAATTTCTTGGAAGATGATGTCTAGGCTCTTTTTTTTAAAAAAAATCATGGCTTTCATTTGCTCTTTCTCCAACCTATACTTGTTTTTTTAACTCTCTAATAAAGTAGGGCTATGTTTTCAGGGCAGAAGGTTCAATGTCCCAAACTTCAGGAATTTTGTGAACCTATTTTCAGAGATTCTTTTAGGAACCTGTACATTTTCAGTTCTTCCAAGATGCTATGATCCAAGGAGAATCTTCTGGCCTATGTTCTGATCTGGGAGTGACCACAAGAACTCTTTTCTGCCCTGGAATTATGAGGAGCATCCCTGATCCACTGGCTATAAATTCTAGTTTATAAATAAAGTTTATATATATATATATATATATATATATATATATATATATATATATAAACAGTTTATAAAAACAGTTTAACTCCATTAAGTCCCTTATGATTATTTTTTCATTTACCTTTTTATACTTCTCTTACTCAGTAATGCTTTAAGGTATTCAATTTCACTAAACCATTTAAGGTATTCAATTTCACTAAACCATTTTTTTCTTCTTGATGGATTATACTCAGTTTTGCTGAATAAGTTATTCTTGTTTGTAAACTTAGCTCCTTTGCCTTCTGAAATATCTTATTCCAACCTTAGTTTACTTCATAGTGAAAGCTTCTAAATCTTGTGTGATTCTAAATGTGGCTTCTCAATATTTTAACTGTTTCTTTTTGCTTGCTTGGAATATTTTCTCCTTGATAAGGGAGTCCTAGAATTTGACTGTAATATTCCTGTTTTCATTTTGGTATCTCTTTCTGGAGGATTTTTTCAGTTTATACTTTACTTTCTGCTCTTTTTTGGGGGAAATTATGGCTTTCAGATAGTCCAATAATTTTTAAATTGACTCTCCTGGATTTATTTTCCAGATCAGTTGTTTTTCTAATGAGATATTTCACATTTTCTTTTATTTTCCTGTCTTTTGACTTTATTTTGTTTTTTTTTTTTTTGAAGTTTTACAGACCCATTAGCTTTCACATGCCCAATTCAAATTTTTAAGAAATCATTTTCTTCACTGAACTTATGTACCTCATTTTCCAATTATTACATTTTGCTTTTTAAGGAGTTCTGTTCTTCAGTGAATTTTTGTACCTTTTTTCTATTTGCAAATGCTTCTTTTTAGGTTCTTCAGCAAATTTTTGTGCCTCTTTTACTTTTAGGCTAGTTCTTTTTTTTTTTAAGGCTTTGTTTCTTTAGTATTTTTGTGCTTCTTTTACCAAACTTGTAATTCTCTTCATAATTTTCTTGCATCATTCTCTCTTTTTCCCCTTTCTTTCTCTTTTTCAGAAATTTCCAATAACAATCTTATCTTTTTCAGGAACTTTTGTTGGACATAAGTACATTTGTTATTTTTCTTTGAGACTTTACTTCACAAGTTTTTTTCTTCTGATTTCATGTTTTGATTTTCCTGTCACTGCATTAGCTTTTTCTGGACAAATTCTTTTTTTTTTTTTTTTTTTTTTTTTTTTGTTTGTTTATTATTTGCTTATCTTCTCCATCTATTTATTGATTTTGAACTCTATGTTAAAGTTGAGCTCAGCTTACCTGGGGCTGGGTAGGCACTGTCCCAAGATTCAGGCTTTTTAGTGCTGCTATTTTCAGTGCTAATTCTAGTGGTCTGGGGGCAATTTTTGGGGTGCTTCCATGGTGGTTTGATCCAGGGAGAGGTATAGTCACTGCTCTCCTGGTCTTGCTCTGGTCTTTACCCAGGAAAGGCCACACTCTCCTGTAACTACAAGGATTAATACTCCTTTCCATATTGAAACTGTGTCCTTGGTTCCCTTGTGACCAAAAAAACCTCCCCTCTACCCTGGAACTGTGATTCAAAACTCTTTATGGCAATAGATCTGCAAATCAATACCAACTTTACTCAGTGCCAGTGGAGGGTCTCCTGTAATCTCTTTCTGACCAGTTGTCTAAACCCTTTTCTCTCTCTGGGCTTAAAAGTCCTAAAGCTACTGCTGTCACTGCTGCTGTGGTGTCCAAGGCTTGCTGCTGGTGTTCCCATCTTACTCTGAGAAGACCCCATACTCAGTATCACAGGCCTTTCCTGCTAACCTCCAAAGTTGTTCTATTATGGGAAAAATGTTTCACTTTTACCTTTGATTGGCTCTCTTGACCCAAAATTTGATTAGTGGAGTTAGTTTAGAGTTGTTTTCAGGGAAATGTTGGGAGAGTTCAGTTGGGTTGTTGACTGTATTCTCCCATCTTGGCTCCACCAAGGTAAATGATTTTTAATAAAAGTATTATATCCTAAAGCCAGTTATATTTAGAGATATTAAGGAATATCTTGGGAAAAAGAAACAAAAATTTATTTTTACAAACAATGGATAGTTCTTTTTTCTTTTTTGGTGTGTGTGTGTGTGTGTGTGTGTGTGTGTGTGTGTGCTTTGATGAGAAGGAACAGGAAATGTTCCTGTAAAAAAAATCTTTCCTCTTCCCTTACCAAATTTTTCCATCTTTTTTATACAGACCTTGACATCTCTAGCTTTAATATAATGTAAGAGGAACATCCAAAGTTCTGATTCTTAAGTATAAATAACAAGGGCAGCCAAGAAACACAGCCTTGCAAAGAGTTTTCCAAAAATTGTTTGGTCCACAAAAATTCAATTTGCCCTGCCAGATTTGCATTGGCCATGTCCACATCCAGCCCTATTACTTTTGAACCTATTTTTACTTGCTCTTTTCTGAAGACAGATTGGAAGTATATACCTTCTGCACAAAAACCAAACTATTAATTCCTTATTTCTAAATTAAAAGTAGATAATTACAGTTCATTTGTAATAAAATCCCTCAAAACCAGGAATAGTAAGAGTATTTAATCTGATGGCAAAATCTGAATTCTATGAGTTCTCCAAAGAAATATAGTTTTATCAAAGGGAATATCTTATCTTGGGAGAGTCAAAACCGAACAGTAGCTGATTGAAAAAGAGAGCCTACTATTTGGAATAGAAAATAGAAAAGAGGAATAAAAAGGATTAATGAAGAGAGATCTACATATTTATCCCCAGATTCAGAAAAAAAATATGATGAGATCCAGATAATGAAAGGAAAATCAATGTCTCTGAAAAAAGGAAGTCATTCTCTGTAACTCAACTGGTAGAAAGGGCTGGGGACCTTCTCTGGAAAAGGGTATCCTAGCAGTTTTTTCCTAGCAGTTGCTTGGATGGGTGGGGGACTTTTTGGCTACTAAGTAGGTGTAAGTGACAGGTTAAAAAAATACAGAAATGTAGTGAGATATCCCAGCTGGTCTGAGTCTAATAAAATAATAACAGAGGTAATAGAAATCTAAAAGTATACTATCCATTTATTTGAAATAAAAGCAGCAGCAACAGCAACAAAACTCAAAATATGTGGCTTTAGTGAAAAGCAGCTATAGAGTCAGAGACTGTTTAAGTGATGGCTGTGGAAACTGATGACAAGGTCAGTTAAGTGACAGCTTTGGACTTAGGTTTGGCAAATGATAACTTAGGAGTCAAAGACTGTCCCACGGACAAATGGCCCAGGTATAAGGTGAAGCAACCTTCACTCATTTGGGTATATGAATTTCTGTGAAGAGTGAGTGGTGTGTAAGTGGTGTAAGTGCCTGAGAAACTTTTCTTGTTGGGGGGGGGGGGAGAAGAGGGCAGGAGGATTTGAAGTATTATTCTATTGAAAAATTTTCTCTTGTTATTTTCCAAGCACATTTTCAATTCATTCAATATTAACTTGTGTGAGCATATGTACATGTGTATGATTCCTTGCTGACGTGCCACTGTTTGGAAGCTTAATCTATATATTTCCTTTATATTAAAAACAAATAATGTAGGGATACCATAATGAAAAAAGAGAGAATTACTAATAAATGGTTTCTGAGGATTCTTCCAGTTTTAGATCCATAATATTCTCTATATATACATATAGAAAGATACTAATAATAAATATGAGATGAGTTTATAGGTGAAAAATGGTAATACATGAAAACAGACCTATCTTTTTTTTTTAAATAATACTGTTTTATTTTTCCAAATTCATGCAAATATAGTTTTCAGCTTTCACTTTTGCAAAAAGAAAATTTTACATTTTTTCCCTCTTTCCCCCCCTTCCCTAGATAGCAAGCAATCCAACATAGGTGCTTGGATAGGAAGGAAAGGAAAGCCTCTGCTCTGAAGGAGCTCACCGTTTCATGGCGGTGAGGGGAATAATATGTAAGCAACTATGTCCAAAGGGATTACAGACAGGATAAATAGAAAATAATCAACAAGGAGAAGGGACTGGAATTGAAAGGGATTGTGCAAAACTTCCTGGATAAGGCAGGAGAAAGAAGAGACCAAGGAAGTCAAGAGGAAGAATTGAGAAGGAGAGAATTCCAGGCTATTCCAGGGAATATCCAGGGAAAATGCTTAGAGTCAGGAGACAATTGTCATGAAGAACAAAATGGATCCTATTGTCATTGGTTTGCCAAGTATATGTATATATGCATGTGTATGGGGGAGAGATGTAAAAGGACTAATAGTGAAAAAGAGGTGAAGGTTATTAATGAAGGGCTTCAAAGACTGATCTGGAGGTGAAAGGAGCCGAAGGAATTTATTAGTGTGATGTAGGGAGATCTGTATTTTGGGAAGATCACTTTGGCAGTTGAGCTATTGATTTTATACTGGATTTTTCTTACTCTGAAAGGAAACCATTTCAAAGGGAAAAATGATTTTATTGTTTTTACCTCCAAAGAATTATATATAGTTTAAGCTACATGGATTATCACCAATTTTATACAAGTGGCGTCTGAATTAATAAGAATACCTTATTTCAAACAGTGTTCTACTTCATATAGTTTCTTACATTGGGGATAGAAATAATGCTGTGATTCCATTACAGTAACAATGTGCTAGTTAAGAAAATTCCCTTTTTCAATGGTAATGTATAGTGTTAAAATATTTGCCTAGAAAAATTGTCACACAGCCAGTATGTATCAGGAGTGGGACTTGAATCTAGGTTTCTTGCCTCCTTTATATAAACTGATCCAAAAGGGAATAGGAAGGAGAAAAAGAAATTTCCTATAGTCCCATTGCCAGCCACCTACCCTTATTCATTTGAGGACCTGAACTCTTGAAGCTATGATTATTTTTATTGCTGAAGAAATTAATCAGAAGACCCAGACATCTGTTCTTTTAGGAACTTGAAAACAACATACCAAAGTATAGCTGGTTACTTCCACTCTGGCTGGGAAGCTCTGTATCCCATACTTCTATCCTTCTATGATGCTATTTGCTTCCTAATGAAGTTGTAGGAGTGAATTTCACAATATTCCAACCCTGGACTTAGCTAAAATTGCCATTCAGAATACTTAAAATAGGCCTAAGGAAGTTGGGATGATTGAAAAAGTATGCATGCATATATACATACATACATGCATACATGTATTTCGTATGTGACTAAAATAGAAAATATTTGAACAATGGGAAATAGTCATTTCTGAACTCTACTGAAAAGTTAATAGCTGGTTTAAAGATGCTGAGATTAATGTCAATATTAATAAAAATGTTATCACTGAAGTGGATTGCTCAACCTCCACATCTTGTGCTATTTAAACTTACACGGGACAGCTCATTTGTTTGATTCAAATTATCACCAGACTGTGAGGGAGGGATTCTTATATGGAGATCTAATGGATTTTCAAAATGGAACATTGACGCAGGTCAAGATGGAACAGTGGGTAATTTCAGGCTGATTTCTGTCTTGATGATTCATTGGTGAGCCCACATATGTTATTTTCATTTCTTTAGACAAATTCAAGAAACCATAGCTCAGCATGAAGCCTAGAATAACAGGATTTTAGAACTGGAATGAGACGTAGGGGCTATTTTATCCAAGTTATTTTACAAATGAGGAAACTGAGGTCTAAAGAGATCTTATTAACTATTAAAATTATCCTTTTAAAGCAATTTTTGACTGTACTAATACGGTCCAGAAAAGTATTAGATTATTTAAGTATATTCTTCTCTTCCTTCTTTAGTCTATCCTTCTGAAAACTATAAAAACAATCTTTCTAACACAGAAGACTGATATGTTATTCCAGTGGTCAAGAAGCTTTGGAGGCTATCTATTGCTTCTAATATAAATTGTAAATTCCTCAACTTGGCTATCAAAGCCATTAGCTTCCCTTTGCAGGAATATTGCCCATTACTCACTTTTATTATATATTCCTGTCTATTTTCCAGCTAAATCAATCTACTTGTTTCTTCACCCCCACCCTCAACTTGGCCATCTATTTCCCATTGTTGGGCCTTTGCAAAGGCTGTCTCTGGCATCTGGAATATATTCCATTTCTACTTTTGCCTTTTACAGTCTTTTATAACCATGATAATGCTGCTCATTCAGCATATTCTGCAGTTGTCAATTAGTGCTCTCTTCTGTTTCTTTAAGTTATAATATATGTATATAGATGAATATATATATGTGTACAACCTTGTACATATGGCATTATATATATCTGTATATATGTTATATCCCCGTAGAAAGTTAGTTCTTTGAAGTTTATTTTTCCTAGAATATTGCTTTGCATATAATAGGTGCCTAATAAATGCTTAGTGGATTGGGTTGGATATAAAGATACTATTATGAATGGCTCTGACCTTTCCAGCTACCTTGTAGGAATGCAGCCAATAGTGAAAACAGATTTGGGACCATTACAAGGACACACATGTGGGATTGAGATTTCCCAGGACAAAAACAAGTCTTGAAAAAGACTACATTTGTCAAATAATAAGAGCCAAAATCATATTGGCACCAGAAATCTTAACCTAGCAAGACAGAAGATTTTTGGAATAAAAGAGAGACAATTTGGAAGAGTTTCTGAGACTACTTATATATTGAGTGACTTAAATTTTTTTAAAAATAAATTGCATTTAAATTTGTATTATATAATATATGTTCATGCATACATGTAACTGAAAACAGGCTATTTTTCAATGTGCTTGTGAGCTCAATCAATAAAAATTGGACCTAAAAGAGAAACTGGCAAGCTTTGTACGTTCTTTTTCAAATGAGTAGAATGCAGATTTATTTTCTTTTCCTGATTCAGCAACTCTTCCTATATATAGTCAGCATGCATTTATTAAATTGTTGCTCTGTGCTAGGCTCTGTGCTAAGAAATGGTAATATGAACACAAGCAGAGAGTCTCTGCCCTAAAGAGCTTATATTTTAATGGGGTAAAGACATCCCCCAAAAAGGAAGTTGAAAATGGGATGGAGAGAAGGAAGGAATAGTCTGGAGGCTCAGGAATGGATCCTGAGGAGTAATGGAGACATGGCTGGGCTTGGATGTGTTCCTTAAAGGGTCTGGGAGGAATAAATCAATAAGTGGAAGGAGTCTCAAGGGTAGAGTTTGCTTTTAGAATGAGAAATGCAAAGCTGTAGTGAGCTTCAAGGGTGATGAGCCTTCTCTGGCAGGATAAAGAAAGTCATGATTGAAGAGATTATCTGGCAAGTTTGGCTATGTGGTACAGTGGACAAAGTGCTGGACTTGGAGTCAGGAAGACAGATTCAAATACAACCTCTAACATTTAATAGCTGTGTGGCCCCGATGAGGCTCAGTTTCTTTATCTGTAAAATGGAGATAGTAAATCTAGGATTATCATCAGAATCAAATAAGATAATATTTGTAAAGTGCTTAGCACAGTATTTGAAGTATGTAAAATTTGGCTGTTAACTTATATTTGTATATATGTATACACACTGGGCAGTTTGGTGGTGCAGAGGATAGGGACCTAGAATTAGAAAGACCCTCTTCCAGGGCTCAAAACTTACTAGCTTTGTGACCCTGGGCCACTTAACCCTGTTTGCCTCAGTTTCCTCATCTATAAAAATAGCTGGAGAAAGAAATGGCAAACCATTGTGGTATCTCTGGCAGGAAATCCTCAGATGGGATCATGAAGAGTCATGATTGAAAATGATCAAATACATGCACATACACACATGCATACATACAAAGAGTCAATATCACCAGCTAGTGACTAGATCTAAGGTAGTTTAGAATTTGTTAAAGTGGAAATATTTCTTTTATTTATTTATTTATTATTTGTTTTTTTTTAATTTGTTATTTATTAAAGTTTTTTTTTTTATTTTTTACTTATTAAAGTTGTTTTTTTGTTTTTGTTTTTGTTTTTTACATTCCACTCTTAAATTGAGACTGATCAAGGAGGGGAAAATGTTAGTTCCTAGATCCCTTGTCTGATATTCTTTAAATCTTCAGCCCATGGCCCTGGAAAAAGACCTCTCCCTTGCCTCATATTTCTCAACCTTTCTTTCCAAGCCAACCTTTCTTATTACCTTGCACATATTCTATGTTTCAGCCAAACTAGAGTAATCACTATTCTATGGATCCAACTATTTTTTTCTACTGCAGAGCTTTTTCTCATGTTCACTCATATCACTTCTATCCAGAAGATAGAATAAGATGGCAGAAAGGATCAAGAGTCAGAGGGTCCCCATTGGAAGGATGAATAGCTCTGGGGGACAGAGCTAAGATGGTGAAGTGTTGACTGGACATTGCTTGGGCTCTCCCCAGCTTCTCTAAGAATCAAGCTAGAGCAAGCCCTGAATGGATTTTAGAGGGACAGAGCCCACAAATCTGGAGTGTAATAATTTTCCAGCTTAAGATATCTTGAAAGAATTTTAAGAAAGGTCTGTCTTGTTGGGGAGAGGGGAACACCATCCAGTGCAGTCTTGTTTTATATGACTCCCTCTGACAAACTGTCAAACTGGATTTCTCTTTGTTCGTAATACATCAAACTCTTGTTTCTTTCTGCCCCTTTGCATTGGCCATGTCTGACTGATTCTCTTTGCTTTTGTCTCATTAAATGTCCCATTTCCTTAAATTACAACTCAAACACTGACTTCTATACAGTTTCTCACCAATTGTTAGTGACCTTTCTCCCAACATTTTTATGATTATTTTGTATGAATCTGTGTGTCAAACATACACATATTAAAAACCATCCCATTCTCTCTATACACACATATTAACATGTGTCTCTGATAGAAACTCTGCTCCTTAGGAGCACTTAGGAGGGGGGATCTTTTAATTGTTTGTATATGTATCCCTATCATCTAGCACATTGTCTGACATAATAAATGCTATTAATTGATTTGTAAACTGTGAAATTCTAAGTAAATGAGCAATTACTAGTAGGATTATTTATTCAGTTGAAAAATAGACATTCCCTCATAATCACATTTCAAGAAATTAAGTTGATTAAGATGAAAAATAGGATTTTGGATCTTAGATCTTTGGTTATTATCTTTTTTTTTCTAAGAAAATACTGGCTCAAAAAAATTCTGCATAGATTGATCACATAGACATATAGTTTGTTCAGTACTATAACAACTCTTTTTATTTCCAGAAATTTCTTTTTATTTCCAAAAATAAAATGGGAAGCAATTGATTTATGAAAAAATGTTATATAAACCTGTACTTCCTCACCAATAATTTCTAAGGCACCATCCATATGAAATTCCATGTGAATTTACCATCTGGATGACTTTAATGTTATTTTAAGATAATCTTTTATGCTGCCAGTAGAAAAATGCTTGAAGGCCTATATACTGGGGTGAAGCTATTGGTTTCATCATGTTATGTGCTATTTACTCAACTTCTCTCTGTTCTTGGAGAGAACAGAAAAAGCCACAGACTGGAAATCAAAAGGCCCAGTCACAAGTTCTAACCCTGATACCTATTAGTCAGAGGATGTTGGACAAATTGTTTTACTTTTCTGAATCTCAGTTACCTCAGCTGCAAAATGGGAGGCTAAACCAAATGAACTTTAAAGTGCCTTCTAATTCTGTGATTTTATGATTTTAGTTAGGGATTAGGTTAGAAAAGATAAAGTTGGTAACTGAAGTTTGTCCTCAAGGGCACTAGAGGGCATCAAACATGTAAGGTGTTGGTTCTTGCTTAGCTGATAATAGAATATTCGTCATTCCTCGTTCTCTCATCTTAAAGACAGATCTGTGTCTACCTGGTAATTCTTAGAGAGAGTTTTCCAGTTTTGTTTCTCATTCATGAAGGAATAACCATTATTCCTAAATCACATTCCTTCTTTGGGGTTGCTCAAATTTTAATTTTTTTCTGAAAAGACTATTTTGTTGGGCATCCATTTGGGGATTAAAAATTGGTATAATAATAAATTATTAGATCTGGAAGGAAACTTGTAGATCTTTCAAAAAAAGTCTAGGGGCTTTAGTGGACTAGGAGTTCAATATGAGTCAATAATGTAATATTTCAGCCAAAAGATATACTTAAAAAAAAATCTCAAGTTACCTTTGAAAGCAAACCTTCCAGATATAAAAAGCCTCCTGTATAGGCTGCCATTCTGGGGTCACATCTGGAGCATAGTGTTCTCTGGGTGCCACATTTTAGGAAGTGCATTGAGGAGAACATTGTCCAGAAAGAGGTGGCAGGTGATAAAAGGCTTGGAGCTTATGCCTTAGGAGGAAGGGTTGAAAGAACCCAAGATATTTTCCCTAAAGAATACACTCATGGGACACCTGATAACTCTATTCAAGCATTTGGAGGGTTGCCACATGGAAGGTTTGCGTTTATTTTCTTCCTTCTTGGTAATCAATCATAACCAGGAGCAAGAAGCAAAAGTTGCCAAAAAGCAAATTTAAGCATATTACCATAAAAAAACTTCCTAACAATTGTTGTTAGTTAAAAATGGCTTAGCCATAGTTGAAGTCTTCAAGTAGAGGAAAGCTGACATTTACTAAGGATGGAGTTTTTTTCAGGTCTAGGTTGGTCTAAATGGCTCGCTCCAATTCTGGAATTCTATAATTCATGGCTGTCCAGTCAAGTTCCTCATTTTACAGATAAACCTGAAGCCCAGAGCAGAAGAATGATTTAACATAACTAGTGTGATACAGAACAATAATAACTTCAAAGTAAGAGCAAAGGTGATCATGAGTATTCTGGAGCCAGCTTGAACCAGATCATTGGAACGATTATTAAATTTTCAACATGAACATTTATGCCTCAGAAAATGGCAAACTATCAGTGCTTGATTTCTTGTTTTATTGATTGTCTAGACTTGGGAAAAATAAAAGGAGAAAATATTATTAATGCAGGTGAATTTAAAAGTATGTCTTTCATATATTGCTTCCCTCCCTTAGAAAACTGTTATTAAACATTTACTAGTATATCTTCATGTGGTATAGTAGGGTAAGGTAAGCTGGATTTGAATCATAGCTCTGTTATTTACTATTTGTGTGACTTTGAGTAATTCACCTAAATTCTCTTAATTTTAAGTGAAAGATGAGGACATCACATTTCCTCTAATTGAGGACATAGTGCCAGGCTTGATGGCATCAAACTTGTCTTAGAAAGACTACAATGCCTGCCATTTAATTGTTCCAACAAGTTGGTTGGTAAATCAACTAATTGTAGGTGCAAATTAATAGATATATGGGGGGATGGTGCTTAAGGGATCAGGATCATGATTTTACTGATTTCAAGCATCAGCAGGTCCTCAATGAAGTAGAGAAAATGAGCCCTTTTTGTAGCCTTAATATCTCAAGGATGGTCTCCTTTGAAAGTGGTTTTTAATAATAAGTAGGTGGTATAGTGTATGGAGCACTGAGATGAAATCAAGAAAACTGAGTTCAAATCCAATCTCAGATGCTTGCTTGCTATCTGATTTTGTACAAGTCACTAAATCTTACCTGCCTCAGTTTCCTCATCTGTAAAATGATCTGGAGAAGGAAATGGCAAACCAGTCCAGTGCCTTTGTCAAGAAAACCTCAAAAGGGATCACAAAGAGTTGGACATAAGTGAACAAATCAGTAACTCCTAGGATCCTGAACTAATTTGATATGTAACCTCTCTGGGTCTCCAGTACCTCATATATAAAATGAAGAGATTGGACTAGAGAAGGGGTTTTTAATCTTTTTTTGTGTGTGTCATAGATTCTTCTGGGAGTCTGGTGAAACTTAATGAACTTTTTCTTGGAATAATGTGTTTAAATGAATGAAATTAAGTATATAGAATTATAAGGAAACCATATAATTATCAATCCAGCTAGGTGACTCATTGGATAGCTTTGTAATGTAGGCAAGTCACTTTATCCTGTTCCCTCAGTTTCCTCATCTATACAATGGGAATAATAGCAATCCCTTTAATACAGGGTGATTGGGAGTATCAAATGAAATAATATTTATGAAAGTGCTTAGCACAGAACCTGGCACATAGTAGGCACCATATAAATCCTTAGTCCCTTAGGCCTCTCAAAATGTATTTTTAAAAGAATTTATTCTTTGTTACTTTGAGTAATTTCAATTTTAGGTTGATTCTTCATGATTTCATTAGGCTTTTCTTGGCAAAGATGCTAAAATGGTTTGTCACTTCCTTCTTCAGTTCATTTTGATAATGAGAAATGGAGGCAAACAGGATTAGTTGATTAGCTCATAATCACAAAGCTATAAAGCGTTTGAGTATGAAATTCAGGTCTTCCTCACTCCAGGCTCAGCACTCTCAGTCTCCGAGCCAATGTGCAAAGAGTCAGAGACTCTAGCTTAATAATCTTTTATATCTAAAATGTAGGTTTAGAGAAAATGCAAAAGATATCTGTTATTTGGCTCTATTCACATTACAAGAAATATTTCAACAGAACACTGAATGGAGATAAGCTTATCTTTTTGAAGTAGAAGATAGGGTGGTTAAAAAAGAAAGACAACTCTTTTTGCAGTCACTTGGATCAGTAGGGATGTTATTTCTGTAATATGTAGATCTTAAATTAAAAATATATGCTTTGAATAATAGCAGAAGGAAGGCCTTTAGGAATTCTGTGAGAAGATAATGCAAAATACAAGTACAATATTATTTTCTTAATAACCAAGAGGGAAGAACAAAAATAGGAAGCTTAGGAAAAGGTAGGAATATGGACAAGTAAGGAGTCAGTAACTTAATGAGAAACCTAATGTTCTGAGCTCATTGTTAACAATCAAAATGAAGTTCAGGAAATTTAGGCAGCGCAACAAAGGTCTCACTCAAGCAGCTTCTGAGGAAGAGGGACAAAATTCTTTAGAAAATGTGACTCTATGTGAATGAGAGGCTTTCAGCAGAATTGTGGGAACCAAATGTACTTACTGACTGGCACTTTTCATTGTTCTTCTAAATGACCTAGAAGAATAATAGGGAGTTATTAGGTGACTAAGTTAATTAAACATTAGCATTCAAAAAGGAGAATAGATGTAAGATAGAAAAAGGGAAGCAAAGTAGAAGTTGGAAATCACCTTCAGATTTTGGTGACCTCAAAATCTGGCAAAATAAAAGATGTTATCAATTATAATTGGCAAAAGTGGAGTGTTGTGGAGCAAGTAAGAAATCAAATGAGTTGGAATTATTGTGCCCACCATGAGGTGAGACAGTGTCAAATGCATCAAGGATGTTAGAAAATGATCTCTGATACTGCTTCTTATCACACCTGGTAGGAAAAATTAATTCATAGAGACTTCATAACTCACTGTTAGGAGTAGTTAGTGATTCTACAGACTCTACATAGTCCTAGGTAATGACATAACCCCAAGCAGGAAAGAGACCTTCTTCCAAAGCTGTATCCTGGCTTCATCTGGGGAATTCTTCTCTTTATTTTCTTTCTATATTGACTTTTTTTTTCTTACTGTCCTGTATCCCTTGGCAGTCCCAAGGGGGCCATAAGGGAACACAAGAATGATTCAGTCATCATCACTATTTATAATATTCTTTCCCCATTACAATTTTATTTGGTCATGATTTCATTGGCACAAAGAACTCCCAGTCAGGAAGCTTCCTCTTTCAATGTAGATGAACACCTCTGCTGAAAGAGTTGCCCGAAAACCCAGAGGTTAAGGGACACAACAAAGCCACTAAGAACACATCCTCCTGATTCTAAACCCAACTCTCTATCCACTGTGCCATACTTTCTCCTCTAGTCGGCAATATAATATTTTCCCCATGTTGTTAATGAGGAAAATGAATTCTTTAAGAAACTCTCAGTTAGTTCTGTGCTATTTCAGTTGGTATTGCTGGATTCATCCTTCATTGGAGGTGAATAATGTAAAGGTAATTTCTACAAGGTTAGCATTGAATTTATACCTTAATTGAGAATATAGAGGTCCCAAGGAGCTGTCACATTATAGTCTAATGCTTTCTCTGAAGCAGAGAAGATACAATTTTCAGAACAGAGGGTCAAGCAATTATTTAGTATATTGAAACAGCAGAGCTAACTAAAGTGAACAAGGAGGCTGCTTTTTTTTATTATTAAATTGTAGAAATCTACTTGGTAGGCAAGTCTAGCCCCAGGTTCCATGTTTTTAGTAAGAAAATGATAGCAGATAGAGACATCTAATGATTAGCTGATCTCCACGAATACAGCACTGCCCTCCAAGAGAATTCCACAGACCCCTCTGCTTCCTCTTATTTGGTCTATTCAAATTTTGAGCAGTTATAAGAGGTTCCAATTCCCTTTTATTTTCCTCAAAAGAAAACTCTAATCATACCTAGATATCTATGATCTGACCCTATGATAGCAGTTGCTATTTTATCATCATTTTCCTGAGCCAGTAATGATGGAGGATCTACAAATGGGAGTGGAGCTGGGCACATACACCTTGGACCTTTCCTGCGTGAGTATGCACACTAAGTTAGTTTGTCTACTATTTTAAGTTCAGTGGTTAGCTTAGGTGAGGGTCTAGGTGAAGAAGTGGATAGAGTACCAGATCTGGAGTTAGGAACACTAATTTTCCTGACTTCAGATTTGATCTCAGATTCTTAATAGCTATGTGACTCTAGGCAAGTCATGTATTTCATTTGCCTCAGTTTAATCATCATGAGCTGGAGAAGGAAATGGCAAACCACTCTAGTATCTTTGTTAAGAACAACCCAAATGAAGTCATGAAGAGCTGGATCTGACTGAAAAATGCTTAAGGATGAGTGAGTTGCTTCTTGAAATTCAAAGTCTGATCAATATTGAAGTCTATGCTTTAATTTATTTTACTCTTTTGGGACCCCTTCAGTCCCTGTAGTATAGAGAATTCAATTTAAATGTTTCAGGTCCAATATGGCAGCTTAGATAATTTGGACTAGTCACAAGATCTGAACACACAGGTAAGGGGAAGAGAACTTTGAGAGCACAACAGAGATATGAAATATTTTGAAGATGATGAAATTCTATGCAAATACTCAACAATCAACATAAGGCTATTTAAAGGGAAGCATCTTCTTTATGCTGACTAACAGTCTTCTAGTCTATTTATATCACTAAAAAAATTGCATTAAAAATGTCCATTGTATTGTCTACTAAATCCAAAATCTCAGCTCAAATGTAGCTTATGCAAGTAGTGAGGAATCTTGGCAAGACTTTGGGGTATTGTACTTACTTTGTGTTAGATATTAATTTTAAAAGGCAATCAGGCTATTTTGGGCCAGTAGCATCTTGCTTATAACCAGTTAAACACATTCCTCTCCATGTGCTTGATGGAAGAACTTGCCAATATTTTGGTGGTAGAGAGACTGATCTCTTTACTGCCTGGCTTGTTTGAAATGTTAACAAATTGTATATTCTTCAAGGCTCTCAAACACCAACTTAATTAAATCCAACTTAAGTACCTATGCTTAATTTTGGGAATTCACAGATGAATAATGAAACAGGCCTTTCAGATCTAAAATAATATTTCCCTCAGCTGATCTCATAGCAACTTTATATCCTTCTTATACCATACTCATATTTTAATTTGAAACATATTTATCAGTGCACATATCTTATCATCTTTGTGGACTATCAGTTCATTGAAATTAGAGACAAAATCTTACCCATCTTTTTATCTTCTCCATTATGTAGCATGAGCATTGTACATAGTAGACATGCAATGAATCTTAGTTAGGCAAATGAATAAAGGTGAAGTTCTTAATGGAAGTCTTCTCTATAAACTCTTGGGTCCTACATATAATCAAAGTGAGGGTGTGTTTAGCAGACTCTTGATAGCAGTTGGGCTTGGAGAATAAGGTAAAGAAACATTTGGTTCAGTGATCCCTCTCTCTTTGCAGGTAATATGTGCACATTTAATAGATTGAGAGAACTTGTATTAGATCTTCATTAGAAACCTAGAATTATAGAGAGATAGGTAATAATGTGCTTTGTCACTGACTCTAATCCAGAGGAGATTTTGCTCTAACAACAGATTTATTCAGTCAAAACTAATTCAAGGATTTTGCAATTATTTCATATATTGGGGTAGATTCAGTTTAGAGATCCGTGTACTTCAGAACCTAAAAAGTAATTTTGATGGTCTGTCCTGGACATCTACACACCCAGATTTAATAAGTAGAAAAAAGATTAGAGCTTTAGGGATAAAGAGACCCAATAATAGTTATGAGATTCCTAACTGGAAGAGAATAGGGGAGAATTAGGAAAAAATTCGATTAAATTCTGCAAGCATTTATTAAGTATCTACTTTGTGCCAATCCCTATGCTAGGAGGTAGAAAACTTTCAACTAGGGTCCAGTCATTCTCAAATGCTTTGATGTAACTAAAATTCAAAGTTTTGGCAAATTCAAACATGGTATTTGTCTAACCTGAGCTATTATTCTCACTTAGAATTGCAGGCAGTCAACATTCTGAAGTAGCCTGCTTCTTGCCACCTTCTCCATCCCTTCCAGACCTCTATTTTCCCTCCATTCACAGCAAAGGCTCTGCCATCAATCATTTAAACTTAAGTGTAAACAAAGTTTCCTTTTTCTAAGGTATTTGAATTTGAGCCTTCTTTTTGATTGTACAATGGTGGGTATTATCCACTGTTAAAGAAATATAAGGCATCAGAGGGTAGATAGGAATTTTATTTTCTTTATTCCCCTAAATTATGCCATATGGAGAATTGTCTTACTTATAGGCACAGCTGGATCCATCCTTACCCTTTGCATATTGCAAAAGATAGAGATCTTCAGGTGAGAGCCTCACCTCTGCTTTTCCCCCTTTTTATAAAGAAGGAACTCCTTAAGCAAAGATTCCATTTTTTGCCTTTTATAAAAAAATTGTAAATACCCAGCATTCCCATCTATAATACTATTGTTTGATAATATATTCAAGGAGAAGGACAATATCTTATGCCTCTTTATTTTTCCAGTACTGATCTCAATACCATATACATATTTGGCAGGTGCTCAGTAAATCATGGCATAATGGATAGAATGTTAGATATGGAGTCAGGAAGACCTAAGTTAGATCTTGCCTCATTTGTTTACTGCTTGTGTAGTAACTTGCCTTACTTAACCTTTTATCCTCAATTTCCAAATCTACAAAATGGAGATGATATTAGCTCTTGCCTCACATGACTATTACAATATATTATTTAATATATTAAAGTACTCTGCAAAATTTAAAGATGTAAATGCTTGTCAGTGATTAGAATTATTATTAAACATTATCAGCCATACTAGGTTGTCTTAAGGATCAAGTATAAAAACATATGTTAAACAGCTATACAATTTCCACCTCCTTTTTTTCCTCTTCCTCCTTCCTTTACTCCTTTTCATCTTCTTTCTCCTCCACCTTCTTTGTTTTTCTTCTTTTTTTCCTTTTAAGTTGTGATGAGAAAAATGCTTCATAAATTTTAAAATGCGAGTTCAGGGATCCTCAAACTTTTTAAATAGGGGCCCAGTTCACTGTCCCTCAGACTGTTGGAGGGCCAAACTATAGTAAAAACAAAAACTTTGTTTTGTGGGCCTTTAAATAAAGAAACTTCATAGCCCTGGGTGAGGGGGATAAATGTCCTCAGCTGCCGCATCCGGCCCGCACGTCGTAGTTTGAGGACCCTTGTTAGCTAGTTGAATTATTATTATTATTGTTAGTAATAACAACACTACTACTAATAATAACAATTATAAAATAATAATAAGCTTCAACTATATGAGATTCTAATTTAAGGGATTTTCCAACGTATTATGTATTAGACAAAGTACCTTTCTGGGCACATAAGTTTGTTCTAGGGAAAAGCAGGTCTTGCTTTCTTCCTTTTGCTCCTAGAAGCTAAAGTCAGCATCCACGATATCAGGATTTCTTTGTCAACACTGAATCAAAAATCTCCAGGTTTCTTGGAGATTCCAACCTGAAAAATGTTTAGTTTTTGAAGTTGTCCCATACAGGACAATTTTGGTAAAGAAGAAGAATATGAGAAAAAAAGGCATTTATAGTGGAGAATTACCATAAGATTTCCTCTTCCTGAAAGTGGTTTGCCATTTAATGAATAACTGAAACATTTAAAATTAACTGCCTAGTGCATAATAAGGTGTTGACCATTACTTCTGTTCTCTTGGGCCAGAGACTGCCTAGGAATGTGAATAAGCATTAATTAAATCAAAGCTACTAGAAGTAGGATCAGAAGTACTTTTAGAGAGAAATCAAAATCTTATCATGCTAATTCCATTCTCCTTGTTATTACTCAAATGATACATGCAAAGTGCTTTGCAAACTTTAAAGTGCTATATAAATGTTTACTCCAATACCAATTACCATTACATAATATTGATAATAATAATTATTATTATCTCAAATCAAGCAACCAATCAATCAAAAATTTATCAAGTGTTTACTATGTTCCAGGCACTGTCCAAAGGCCTGAGGTCACACCATCTTAATTTTGCTTTCATTTCCCCTACCTGCAAAGTCTTCCCTCTTTCCTTTTATAATCTAAATATCATTTTTCAAAATTAGCCTCTGTACTGTTTCTTCCACTGTGCCAGTCCATAAGTCTCTATCCTTTTTCCAAACTCTTTTTGCTCTTGTAATCATGATCACACAGTGTTTAGCAGCTAATTTTTCTCTAATTGTTTTTTTTCTAAAGTAACAAGATGTTTATTTAAAGATTTAATGTGCTGGCAAGCTCAACTTTGTGGAGAATCAAAAAATAAGTAAGATGATCTCTAAGGGTCAGTTGTGATAAATGCCTGTAATCTGGGTTGTTAGGGAGGCTGAGGCTGATTTCCTGAGGTAAGGAGAAGTGGTGGGTTGCAGTCTTCCAAGCTCATCAGATGTCCACAGTAAGTCAAGAGGGTGAGCCCCCAAGAGGGGTTGGGGTGCCACCAGGTGGCCTAGAGAAGTTTGGCAAACTGGCCCAGGAAGGAAATGGAGCGAGTCAAAGCTATGATTCCTACCAGCAGTATATAGGGCTTATAAATAATCCCTGAACTTCCAGCCTGGGCGAGATAGGGACATCCTGTCTTAAAAAAAAAAAAAAAGTTACCTCCAAGCAACCCAAATAGATGTCATACTGACCTTGCAGTGAAATTCATGCACTTTTATTCAAACAGAAACCCACGGCCCACACTCAAATACTATTTATTCTGATTTGAAAAGTTGTTATTGATTTTTAAAAATTTATACATCATATTCATTTCCGTTTGTAGTCTCCATTCATTACCTTTTCTAAAGAAGAATTTGTAACAAAAAAATGCTGCACCAAAACTAAACACCATGTCAACTGAATGTTCCATATCCATAGTCCCCTAATTCTGTAAAGGGTGGGTGGCATATTTTATTATCTTTGCTTTGGAATCAAATTTAGTCATTATTAATGAGGTAAAATAGGCACCAGGAGTGGTAAATATGAAATAGATTTGGAACAACAATTACTTCTAAAATAACATCATTATAAAAATAGCATAATGGAGATTCAGTTCATGACATGGAACAACCATGACAAGTCATCCATCACAAATTACAAGGGAGTGCTATTTATTATGTGAACTAACACACAGGAATAGCAAGAAAAGGGTTTTTTTTTTACAATTATCAAGGGAAAAGACAAGTTTCATAGTGGAACTCAGTTAATCAGAAGGAAGATGTCATTAAAGGGAATACACCATGAGATGGGAATATGTCATTGATTGGCAGGCTAATTTTTCACTTAATTATTGATAATTATCAACAATAATTGATTTAACAGACTCCAAACTATCAGGCTAACTCTTAAAGGGACTTAGCACCCTAAAAGAGTTAGCTGTAACAAGGAGAAAGACACTATGAGGAGATGGGGGAGGGCCATTGTGTGAGAAGAAAGAACATTATTGGGCAGAGGACTTGAGAAAAAAGACACTGTGACTAGATGTTATAGCAGGCTAACCCTAAAGGGGATGCAGCTCAAATAGCAGATCTTTTATAGGGGAAATATAACCTTGGGGGTGGGGTTTCTAGAGACCTCCACCTTGGGTGCTATCATAATAGAAAATCCACCTGAACAAAAGACCAACTTAAGACACTCACACGCAGTCCTCACAGTCCCCTCTCTGGGTGCAGATGGCTCTCACTATCACAAGACCATTGGAACTGCCCTGAATCATCTCATTGTTGAGAAGAGCCATGTCCATCAGAATTGATCATTGTACAAGCTTGCTGTTGCCATGGATAATGGCATGGATAATGATCTCTGAGAGTGACCTTTTAGAATATGGACATGTCAGTAAGATCTCTGGATCAACTCATTTGAATATCATCACCTCTCAGATATCATGGTCAATAGTCATCTTCAAGAACAAAGGACAAATCACCTCTGTGCATTGGAGCTGCTCCTTTGAAGACAAGTTTATTTTCTTCCTCTATCCCTCTTCCTTTCCTTATCTTCTTCCCTTTCCCTCTCTGTGGGTTCTCTGCCCAAGGAAAGCAAAGTATCTTGGGCTAGATTTCTCTCTTAAGGACCATGACTTAAACTCAAATCAGACTCTTGCGGATTGGCCGACAACAGTTCCCAGACCAAGCCCCATATGATCTTGGTTTGTTCTTGTGAAAATAAATAGCAATTGCTTCTGTTTTGGCAAGAAACCCCTAAGGGTCTTCCCCTCCTAGGTTTATTTATTTACTTATTTTGACTAGATAAAAAAAGACCATTCTTTACCTCTTTTCTTTCCTTCCTTGCCTTAATCATAGAATAAACAGTTACCTCAATCAAACAGACCTGTAAAAGACCTTAGCCTTAAAGACCTTAAAAAGGTCAAGGTTTCCCATTGCATCCAAGGCCAGCTGCAGTCCTCCAGATTACATCTGGCCACTTGTCCCAGACGGCTCTGGAGGGGAAAGTGAGTCTTGTGACTATGCAGAGTTCTCCCTCACTCAAATCCAATTTACTTGCTAGTCATGGTGAAGAGGGGACCCCGAAACTCTGGAAGGAGAAAATATCCTTCAAGTCTGCCTCAGTGAGGGACCCCGTCCCGAGGACAAACAGTTTCATCTTTGTTATCTGGATGGGGTCAGCTCTGTCCTGAAATCCATTGAATTCAATTCAAATTCCAGCCCTAGCTGAAACCTAACTTGGGACTCCACCCACAGCAGCCCCCTTTAACTAAATCTCTCATTATAAAAAGAGCCAAACTAAAACCCTCTCTTTGCAGAGGTTCCAAACATGCCATGCCATGCTTGGCACACCAAGGGCTTCTGCCCACTGGAATACTCTTTCCAGTGTCATCCTCTCTTTACCCTCACCTATTTCCCTAACCAGACTTTAACCTTACTTTTAATCCCCATAATAAACCTCTTTTTTTAAAATCTAGGTTTTCGGGTCTGTAAATTCCTTTACAGGGAATTTCTTGCACCACCAGAAGGGAGTTCCCCAAAACACCCTACTATTGTGCCAAAATCTACCGGGAACCCCAAACCTGCCACTAGACCTCATTTAACTCCTGACCACCAGAAACCCTAATTTCATTTGGGCTCCCCAAATCTAAACTTCATCAATGGCATCACTTCCCTGACTTTCATGATCTTCTTCTAGAACAAAATACAAACAACAACACAACAAGAAAAATATACTTTATTAACAATGTTTTAAGGGAGATGTGTGGGATGCTCGCTTGATCCTCATTTCCCAGATTAACTAATCAGAGACATCTTCAGGTACAAAGAGAAAGCATTTATTTAGTCCCTGCAGAGAAAGGACCCCCAGAATCAATCCATGCTTATTTATTTGGTCATTAGACATTTGGCTTGACAAGGGTCTAAGATAATACCACAGCCAATACATTAATAGAAGTAGCAGCTGCTAGTCATATAAGTTCATGGAGGAAAAATTATAAAAACACAAGCTTTTAGACAGCATAACAGTCTGGCCCCATTTAATTTAGGGAATAAATAAACTTACTCATATTGACATTGTATTACACTTAGCATGGACAAATATCAGCCAAATTAATTGAATTGTGCCTGATGACATCAATATATATAGCAGCACATTACTTGAAGATGGTGACTCATCAAGAAAAGGTTCAATTTGGCTTTGTATATTCCATTTGAGATGACGGAGATAGAAATAATTGCTTAGTTATACTTCCATTGACAATGATTGAACTAAAAATATTTAAATCTTAAAGAAGAAGCTTATTCATCTGGAAAATTCATTAGGTGAAATATTTTATTCCTGGAGAATTTTGGATAAACAAGGTATGTTATATTCTAGGTTAATTTTGTCTCTCCAGTTAGATTTAACCTGTTTCTACAGCCATCATAACCTACAAGAGTAAGTCTATTCCTTTAATGCTTATTTCTATGTTACTTGAAGCTATTATATAGGCACTTGCAATGATTTCTGTCTACTAGCTTATAAATTTGGAAGTGGAATAAGGAGGATGACCCACAAGGAAGAGGCTATTTTCCTCAATTCAAACTAAGGGGGATGAACTAATTAGAATATGTTTGCATTTTTGGTGATCATTGAATGTCTATACCACAGATTGCTTTTGAACCCTTAAGACTGAACAAGGAAATGAATTAGAAGCAAGTAGAGGTTTCCCTTTCTATTTCTGTTTTTGCTCAAGTAATTGGACATTTTGCATACACACCAGTTGACCAGTACCTCATCTGGATATATTTTAAATATATTTTTCTTTTTCACTATGAATTTAACACACATGAATATTTCAATATACAAAGAATAGAAAAGAAAATTGTACATTAAACTATGAGCTTCTGTTACATACAAATTTTGTTATAAAAGTTAAATTTGACAGGATAGTAACAAAACTGCCCTGCTTGTTTGTATCACCTTTCATCCTTCTGTTCTCTTCTTTGTATATTAATATTTCTTAGACACTCTTTTCTTTCTATTCTGCTTTTTTATAATCATAATCTACCAGTTATATGTCCCCTCACCATTCCCTTGTCCCTCAATCCCTCTCTTTAAATAAATCATCAAAAGCAAACAAAACAAGATACTGTTGGCTACGTATGGAAATATATGTCTCATACTGCCCCTTTACTTCATAGTGTCTGTGCTAAGCCATGGGAAGCAGGCTTTTTTGTCGGTCTTCATTTTTATTGTATTAATCAATGCTCTGAAGTTTTTCAGAATTGTTTTCCTTTACATTTCTGTGGTTATTGTGCAAACTGTTTTCCTTGTCATGCTCATTTCACTCTGCATCAGTTCATACAAATCTTAATAGTTTTTCTGAATTTGTCATATTTATCATTTCTTCAGTATAATATTCAATATATCCACATTTCACATTTTTTGACAGCCATTGAGCCCCCATTTTATTTCCAGGTCTCAGATACAGCAAAAACTGTTACCATAAATAATTTTGTACATTACTTGTTCTCTTTGAGGCATGTGGTAGTTTTGCTATGACCATTGAATCTCGGCGTCTGTGACAAAGAAGAGCAAACTGAACATAGTGTGTTATGTGTCCTATATTTTGAGAATGTGGATTTCAAAGACTTCAGAGACAGTATAGGGAATAGAACATAGACTAAAATTCCACAGGGGAATTTATAAGATTAATAAAATAAAAATATAGGCAACTAGCCTAAGATCAGTGGAAAAAGAAAAAAAATGGGAAATAACAAAATTGAGTCTCTAAAGCTATTTATTTTGTTATCTTTGCAATAGGAAATTGCCCTCTCACCATCACTTTTTTCTTTTGATGTATACTAATATATAGTATTTCTCTCTATTTACATATAGAAAAATATTCCTAGAATCTACTCAACATGTCAATAGCCCAGAACAAGAATAGACTTATAGGCGTTCATTCTATATTATGAGCCTGTATTTTAAGTCATATTTTTAATGCTTTTGGTCCTTGGTATGTACAAACCAAGCAATTAAATGTTGATGCTTTTGTGGAGGGCCAATTTTAGATGATGTTATTGTTGAATAATTTTTTGTTCATGTCTGACTGTCCTTGATCCCAGTTGGGTTTTCTTCGCAAAGATACTGGAGGGGTTTGCCATTACCTTCTCTGGTTTATTTTACAGATAAGGAAACTGAGGCAAACAGGGTTAAGCAACTTAAGTCACAAGATTAGTAAGTATCTGAGGCCAGATTTGAACTCTGGAAGATGAGTTTTGATGATTCCAGGTCTGACACTCCATGATATCGCTCTATCTATGTACCCTTTCACTGCCCTTCTGGGTGATGAGAAGTAGCTACTGAGATTAGAGGGAAGGGTAATAATCAAGGTGCTACTTCCAGGCAACGTAAGGACTTCAGTCGTCTCGATAATCTGCTAAAGAAATAAGCTGCTATGGAGATTCAAATCCTGTAAGTCCCTGGTCTAAGGAAAGCCTGCAGTGAAAAGACCCATAGCTCTCCGGCTTTGGAAGTTCAAATGTCCTGGCATTGCAAACCTAGCTCAGGCTGCAAGTAACACAGCTTGACCCAGATGGGAAGCTTTAACCTCACACCAGTTTTATCACCCAGCACTCCATTTCTATGATCCCTGACTGACTTTCCTGCTGTAATTCCTCTCAACAAAGCTGATTTGTCTTCTTTTTCTTTCTGTTGATTTTGCTCTTGTGGAACTTTGATTCCTTGTACTGCTTCTTGGGATCTTGAACTATTACTACCTTAAAACAGTAATGATTGCTCAGAAAAGGTATAACATAGATTCTATAGTTCAGTTTAAAAAACATTGATTAATCATTGGCATATATTCAATGTATTATGTTCATCAGTGAAGGAAATACACAGTTAGATAGTAGATGTTTATACTGGAGAATAGAAGTTTCAGAAGGGACATGAAACTGTTCTCAAGTACTGATGGAGTATCTAATGAAAAATGGATTGGTTTTATGCTGCTTTGGCTGCAGAAACTTGAACCAGGAGCATTGGGTGAGAGAAAGACTCTGGCTTGACATAAGGAATAAGTTGTCCCCAAATGGAATAGGTTAGCTCAGGAAACAAGATTCTCTTATTCAAGAAATCTTCAAGAAAAGGCCAGACAACCCTTGCAAAATATTTTGTAAAAGGGATTCTTACTCAGGTAGGTTTAGACTAAATGCCTATCAAATCTCTGTCAAGTCTGAGATTTTATGAACCCCTATACCATCCATAATTACCAACCATGAATTTGGGGATTTCTGAACTCACTGAATATTAATTAGCATGTGGTGACAAACCAGAGGGAAAGGCTCAATTTTGACATCAATTCAATGTGAATTTATTACAGGCTTACTTTGTACTAAAGAACTGTTGGAGGACCACTTCTTGCTTTGATGGTCTGTTTAGTAGCCTTTATTAGATCCTGCAAGTCAGAATTTTTAATCCATCTCTGTCACCTACATCATGTGGGTCAGCCCTTTGGTCCTGGTAGCCAGTCCTTTCCCTATACTTGTGTATCTATGTTCCTATACTATTACTTGATGACCCCTACAGACTTACTTTTAGGTTAATTTCCTCCTATCTCCCATAATTGGTATAGCCAAACCTACAGATTGGCTCAGGGGCCAAAGGAGATTGAATAATGTTCCTTCATCTTCAACCAAGGATTTCCACTCCCTTCCCAGAGTCAAGAATCATTGGACTCATTTTGGAAACTATATATCGTTAATATGATAAATAAGAACTCAGGGGGCATTCCAAACTGTGAACATATTCTAATCCTTCAAGTAATTGGGTGGACCTAATCTCATGACCTATCTCAAATAACATTTTTCTTAGGATGTTTTCACAAAAGTCAAGAATTTGGATATATTTTTGGCTCCTAGGACTGAATTCTATTTAAGTAGAAGGATTCATTATGTAGGTTTGTTATTTACTTTTTTTTTCTACCAACCTAAGTACTGCATTTGACTTGTTCTGTTTTGCTGGTAATGTGATAATTAGTGCTCAAGATAGTTTCTCTTGATGTATAGCAAATCCTGAAGGGCTGTCTCATAATCAAAGAAACATAGAATAGTGTTGCATATAGCTTGGTGTTAACTATTCCAGTTCTTTTAAAATTGGTATAAATATAGGGGTTGTATAGCAACTCCTAATTAATCAAATTATGATATTAACCAACATATTCATTAATTTATCAATCAATATGCATATATTAAGCAACTCTCTGTTAGGCAGTGTGCCATGTGGTTGGGATACAAAGACAAATAAAGCAAAACAAATCAAAACCCCCAAAATAATGAGGGTCGTTTCTATCCATAAAGGGCTTACAACTGATCAATTTATCATTCATTTATTTTTCAATGTCTTTTAACACTTGTCTTATAGTCTTTGTCTTCTCTATTGCAAATGCCTTATTGCCATCTATCCTGACACTGTTGTACCCTCTAAACTGAAACTCTGGAGATTGTGCCCTGGGAGAATTAAGCTAATTGGTTTAGGAACTCCCATTCTGGGATCCTGCTGTCCTGGTGGGTGAGAGCCCATTATATCTAGTCGGTTCAAAACTAGATCATGTTTTATCCTGGCCATCTTTTTGCCATTGTGTTGCCATATGCAGATTCCTCACTCAATTTCCATTTCTTACCTTGGGAACAATAATGAAATCAATAATTACTTTTATATTTGATAAAAAGAATGTCAACTGTTTTGCCACTCACCATCTCTGTGACTTCTTATACTAAAACACCCTTCCCTAGCTCATCTCTCCATGAGCATTATCTACCCTTAGTTCAACATTAAGTTTCTTGAGGGTAAGGACTGTCCATCCTTTTATATTTGTATTCCTTGGGCTTAGCTAGAATATAGTAAGTGCTTAATAAATGTAATTTATTCACTCTACAGCAAGCCCTGCTGCTAATCCTTGGCGATCTCAATATTCTTCTAATTTATCATGTTGCATCTCAGTTCAACTACTTCCTTCTCCCATAGTTTCCCTACTGAAGTGTCCATATGGGTATTCACATTTTTAGAGTTAGCATCCCCTAAAACTGTTTTATCTCTAAAATACCAGAGTAAAATCCTCTGGAGTCACAATCTCCTATCTTCCACTTCTGACACTTCACTCCTAAAACTACTCTTCATGCTTACGACGACCTCAGTCCTTCATTTCTTCTCTATTTTATCACTCTTCCTCACGATTTTCAGATACTTTAAAAACAATATCATGTTCCTACTAAGGTTCTTCTTCTCCAGGTTAAATATTGCTGGTACCTTCAACCAGTCCTAAACTGACATGATCTCAAGGTACTTTGCCATCTTGATTGTCTTCCTTTAGACCAGGGGTCTTACTTTGGGATGGATCCCTAGGAGGTCTGTAGATAGGTTTCAGAAGGACCAATGTGGATAGAAAAAAGTAGCAACTTTATTTTAATATAATTGATCTCCTTCACAATAAGATTATGTATTTTAGCATTTAAAATGTCACTCTGAAGAGTACAGGAGCTTCACCAGACTGGGATTTGTGATTGATCAGGGAACAATGAAGGGAATTATTCCCATCTTTTTCTGGATAATATGCTTCCTTAAATGTAGTCTAAGATCACATTAGGTTTTTTGTGTATGTCACATCAAAGTTGACCTGTACTGAGTTTATAATCCACTAAGAACCCCAAGTTCTTTTCAGATAAACTGTTTTCTACCTATACTCCCTCATCTTATGTATATGAAGATTTGCTTCTTTGTTTTTAAGACAAACATAAAACTTTAACACTTATCCCTGTTGAATTTCACCAGATTTGGCCCAACATGCTAGCCACTGCATTCTACTCACAGTCAGCACGCATCTTTTGTTCTCCATTGGGTGGCCTTCAACTTTGATTCTTTAAAAACATTGATGATAATCCTATAAATAATTCCATGAATTTACATGAACTGAGGCTGAGCAAAACAAGCAGAACCTGGAACACATTTTACACAATAACAGCAAGAATGTGCTATGATCAACTATGAAAAACTTGGTTCTTCTCAGTAGTTCAATGATCCAAAGCAATCCCAATAGACTTTGGACAGAAAATGCCATCTGCATCCAGAAAAAGAACTAAGACTGAATGTAGCTCAACAATACTATGTTCATTTCTTTTTTCTGTTTTTTTTTTCTCTCTTCCATGGTTTTTCCCTTTTGCTCTTATTTTTCTCTCCCAGCATGATTCATAAAGCAATGTATTAAAATAAACAAATAAATTCATTTTTAAAAATCATAATTCTATGATTTGCAGCCTTACAATATCCCTGGAAGAATGTTGCTGTTTAAAAAAATTAAAATGAACTTTTGTTTCAAGAAGCTTAGGGTAATTAAAAGTTTTGTGCATATTTCCAAAGGCAATCCTGCCCACTCTCCTCCTGTTCAATTCTGGGACCAGCTCATGATTATGTGCAATGCTTGTCTAAGACATATGCACTGCTAGATCAGTTCTGTTGTCCATCTAAATTCATATCATACTTTAAGAAACATAATTTCCCCACTTACACTCATATCTTCTCATTTTCATTCTAAATTGAGGTGCTTTTTTTTTTTTTTTTTTTTTAAATCTCTGCCCTAACATGTGGTGTGACTTTACAAAAACAACTCATTTGGAAATGGTTTTCTTATTGATAGCCAGTGGTTCCTTATGTGTTAGATTCTGTATGATAAGTTTCATTTTGTAACATTACTTGATATTTGTCATATCTAATGTCCCTTGATTATCTTCATGTAGTCATAATAGGTGCAAGCCAAAAAGGATGGGACAGAGCCCTGGGCAGGGAATCAGGAAAACCTGAGTTTAAATCTTTAGACACCATAGATTTATGACACTAGCAAGTTACTTAATCCTTTTGCCTCAGTTTCCTCACCTGCAAAATGAGCTGAAGGACATGGCAAACCACTGTAGTATCTCTTCCAAGAAAACCCCCAATGGGGTTACAAAGAGTCAGACACAAATAATACAGCTGAATAACAACATTCACTTTACAGATGACGAAACTGAGGGAGTTCCAGAGATGACACAAAGCTAGACTTCCAACCTAAATCTCTTATGCTGAAATCCATGTTTTTTCCCTGACCTTCCACCATTTCTACAATGTGACCATGTGGCTTTCATTATTAATAAATTTCATCATTAATAAAACGAGAACGTTAGAGTGCACGAATTCCAAGAACTTGCCCCATTCTTTGAGTATATGATTACTTTACCAGTTTCCCTGTCTATGAAATGGAATATGGTTTTATTCCCTCTCTCCCTGCCATGGGTCATAGTGAACAGCATCATGATAACTGGCAACACAAGGTTATCAAGACAGGATACAAATTAAGGACTCATATCAGATTTGCTTTTTTTTTTTTTCTTCCTGGGAAAAACTCTTTGAACTAGATACTCACTAGAAAGGAAAGCCACAGAATTTAGAGCTCTAAGTGACTCTTAGAGGTCAATTGGTCAATACTTTCTTTTTATAGATGAAGAAAACAGAAGCCATAGAGTGGCAGGGGCTTGTTTAAGGTCATTAGTTAGTGAGCAACAGAGCTGGGATTTAGAGGCTGGGCTTGAAGATCTGGGTTCAAATCCCAGTTCTGACACCTGTATGACCTGGGGCAAATCCTTGGACCAATTTGTAAAATTTTCTTCATTTGTGAAATGTTGAGGGTGAACTAGATGTCTTGCCACCAATTGTTAGCCTATGATCTGAATTGCACATGTTTAACATATATTGGATTGCTTGCTATCTAGGGAAGGAGATGGGGGGGAGGGAGAAAAAAATTTGGAATATAAGGTTTTGCAAGGGTGAATATTGAAATTTATTTATGCATGTATTTTGAAAATAAAAACTAAAAAACCCTCCCTTTTTTAACAGAAGGGGAAACTGAGACCTCAGGTCATACAGGCAGGATTTGAATGCAGATCTTCTAATTCTAGATCCAGTTTCTATTTACTATGTATTTCTCAGAGGGCATAGCTTAATGTTTTGTGCCTACTAGATGCTCAGTAAATATTTGCTGAAATTTTTTTTAAACAAAGGTAAATTCAATGAAACCATAAAATAATGATATAGACTAGAAATATACATTTTATTTTTGCAAAATATTTTAGTACATACAAAATGTAATCCAAATCAATTATTAAGACATTGAAAAAAATTTATGGTTATTATTTTTTTGTGTTGTTTAGTTGTTTTCAGTCATGTCTTTGTGATTCCATTTGGGGTTTTCTTGCTAGAAATATTGGAGTAGTTTGCCATTTTTCTTTTCCAGCTCATTTTACAGACAAGGAAATTGAGGCAAACAGGGTTAAGTGATTTATCTAGGGTCACATAGCTAGGCTGGCACTACATTTGAACTCATGAAAATGAATCTTTGTGACTATTATTTCCATATTTCAGATGTAGAAGCTGTGACCCAAAGTCTTAAATGACTTATTCAGTATCTTAATCCAGTGACCTTTTCTCAATCCTCATTCTTGACCTCTCTGTAATTTTTAACAGTTTCAAACTCTTCTTTTCCTTTAGGTTTTTGGGACAATCAAGATGGATTTGAAAAATGAGTGGGGGATAGACTCATTTCCCCAGTCTTTTCTGTCAGGGTTACATTAGAAAAGTTCTTTCAACAAACTAGGATCCTTATTTTATTGTTATTATTATTTTTTTTTCAAGGCAATTGGGGTTGAGTAACTTGCTCAGAGTAACATAGCTTATAAGTATTGAGTATCTGGGGCCATATTTGAATTCAGGTTCACATGACTTCAGGATTGGTGCTTTATTCACTGCACCATAAGCATCATTATTAAGACTGCCCACCCAGACCCATATTAGCCTTAAGTAATATTACTTTGATTCTTTTTAAAAAATATGGATACCTTTGGTTTCCACTTTCCACTGTATTTTTCCCCCTTGCCCTTTCCTATAGAACCATTCCTTATAATAAAGAATTTCTTTTAAAGATAAAGAAAATAGTTCATTAAAACCAGCCAACATTTTGAAAAAAAAATTTTGTGTTATATGTAGTGTTCCATATCTGTAATCTTCCATCTGATTCAACGAGACAAGAAGATATTATTATTATTATTATAAAGAATTGTTTTGATTTTTGTTATTATTATTGAGTTGTCCCTCCCGGAAAGCTAATCACCTTCTAGTAATGAGTCTCCCCATGCTTAGGTAAACTGGATTTCAGGCAAGATGCAGCTCTTGAAGCCAAACTCAAATCCTTTTAAGTCTCTTGAACCTACCAGAGATTTCACTTCATTGCCTTAGCACTTGAGAGCCCAAGGTTACCTCCAGGCTCTGAGGAGATATCAGTATGTAGGACTTTATCAGCGCAATAATGGCTGCTCACAGGTCAATAGCATTTACGTTTTGTAAAGCACTTTTCTCAAAACTGTAGTCAACACAGACATTTTCATCCCCATTTTTTAGAGGAGGAAACAAACTTAGAGCAGTGAAATAAATCATGTAAAGTATCCTTAGGCAGAGCTGGACACTCGTTTACAATGTCAGAGTCACTGTGTAAATGATTTCTTGATTCTGTTCACTTCATTTTGAAACAGTTGCTATAAGTTTCTCCATGCTTCTTTGTATTCATGATGTTTATTATTTCTTATAGCATAGGAATATCCCATAAATTCACTTGAAAAATTTTATTTAGTCATTCTCTGATGAGTGGACATCTACTCTGCTTCCAGTTTTTTTGCTACCACATACAAAAATATAAATTTAGACAAAAATAGGGACTGTCTTTTTGTTCCTGATTACCTTATTGTTTATACCTGGCAGCTATTTTACTTACTTCACCTAAATCCAAAATGTTTTCCAGAATGATTGGACTAATCAATGTTTCCACCTATAATATATGGCTGTGCCCCTTTGTCAGCACATCCACCATTGACTCTTCTCATCTTCTGTCATTTTTCAGTTTGCTGGATGTGGGATATAACTATAAAGTTGTTTCAATTTTGTGTTTTATTAGTAGTAATTTGAAGCATCCTTCTTATATGTTAGTTTTCATTCATATTTGAAATTCTTACTGAAAACTCTTTATTCATATTCTTTCACCACTTATCTGAAGAGGAGATAGTGGATACCCCAGCCTTAGCCAAAAGGGTACTTTTCAAGAGCAGGCACAGGTCACAGTATGGAATTTATCTGAATCGGGGATCCGGCAGATGGTCAACTTCACCTTATGAAACAGAGGAAAAGAAATGTAGACATTCACACACATAAATGCAGATACATACATTGTACATATACATGAACACAAATTCAAACAGGTAAACATTCACATACATGTATGCTGACCTATGTATATCTATACACGTATCTACACATACCTATACATAAATACATATAATATATGTATAATATATACATATAGCATCATATATATATACCTCTATACATATATATATATATACACATATACAACTATCTATCTAAACACATATATAGTCCTAAAAAGATTTTTTCCCAAGATAATGAGTTCTCATCAAATCAACTGCAGCTCTCATCAAAGAAAATATTTTAATATACTCTCTGGGCTGGTGGGAATTTTTATTGTGGTTCAGTCTTGTCTGACTCTTTATGATCCCATTTGGAGTTTTCTTGGCAAAGATCCAGAGTGGATTTCTTCTCCAGTTTATTTTATACATGAGGAAGCAGAGGCAGAGCTAAGTGGCATTCCCTGGTCGCACAGCTAGGAAGTGTCTCAGGCTGGATTTGAACTCAGGACAGTTCTATATCTATCATGAGACTCCTTGACTCCAGATCCAGCACTCTGTGCATTTTAAATTCACATTGAGAGGAGAATGTTGGTTTTCCTGGAATACACTGGCCTCTGGTGGCTAGAGCCTTGCTGACAGAGCCAGGTGAACAATATCCAGATAGAGATGATTTCATGAAAAGTGAAATAAATGGCTCAAAATAAGCCTGACAGGCAGCTTCAGCTCCAGGCACAAATTTCATTCAGACTCTCTTCCTTCTCTCCTCTCCCTACATGTCTCTCTTTTCTGTTCTCTCCCTTCTTTCCCTCTCATTACTTCTCTCGGGGCATCTCCCAGCCAGCCAAGCGTGCTATCTTTCTCCTCTGTCTCTCCTATCGAAAAGGGAGCTGAAAAATTCAGGTTAAGGCTTTGAATGTAGGAGTGGGGTACCCTACAACTAGTACGATTAAGAGTCTGAGGGCCCAATTTTGCCTTAGGTTACTTTACATGAGTTATTTCACCACTCTAAGCTTCAATTTCCTCCTCTAAAAATGGGGATGGAATTGCCTGTATTGTCTACAGTTTTGTGAAAAGTGCTTTGTAAAATCTACATGCTATTGAGCTGGGAGTAGATATTATTCCTCTGATAAAATCGTGCTACACACTGATGCCTCCTGATAGCCTGGAGGTAAAACCTTGGGCTCTCAAATGCTAAGCCAATGAAGTTTAATCTTTGGCAGGTCCAAAAATCTTAAGTTTGTCTTTAAGAGATGCATCTTTTCTGAGACCCGATCTAGCTAAGCATGGAGAGACTCATTACTAGAAGGTGATTAACTTCCAGATCAGGACAACCCATGAAATGAACAAAACTAAAAAAGATGGTCTGCCTTTGTCATCTGAAGGAACTGGTCTAACACCTCTTTCTGGGCTAAAATTAGATGGGAAGTGGGAAGTTCTAGACACTCTTCCCTAAAGCATAATTTTAAAATAGAACTATCAACAGAGAGATCCTTTCTCTAGAAGAAGGGATAATTTGCTGTTTGGGGAATTTTAAGCATCAAGGTAGAGATATTCAGTGAGTAAGGGACCTTCCTGGACTCCCAAATCATCATGTAGGTGAATATGTACTCTAACTATACCATGTGTCTGCTTTGCCAGGTTGTCACCTCTTAGGGGTTTATGATGAGGATAGGGGTTGTGAGGGGGAGGGAGAGAGAAGTGAGATATATTGAGCTGCATTTTTAAGAGGTCTAACAGGAATATAGTCATCATCTTGATACATGAAGGATGGCCCTGCTGGGAAACTGGCAATAGCTTCTTTCTGGGCTCAATTTCCAGACTGGTTCAGATTCCTGAATAACATCCTGGCCATGTTATCTCATAGGATGAGAGGATATTATTGAGGATAACTTAGTACCCAGGTCCTACTTCTGATCATTGGACAAAAGTATTGTCCTCCACAGCTCTGTCACTGACTAGGAGGATGAGCTTGAATTTACCTTCCCAGAGTCTCTATTTTTTCATTTACACAACATAGGCAATTAAAGAATTTGCCCTCTTATCTCACAGTTTTCTGTGAAGAATGAGATAATAAGGATGAAAGTCAGTTGAAAAACTATTGAGTTCAGAAACAGAGGATCTGAGTTCAAATTCAGAATCTTTTATTTACTATCAAGGTTATATTACTTTACCTCTCTGGATTTCAATGTCCTTTATAAAAATCCCTTCCAGTTCCAAAGCTATGACTTTATGTGTAAGTTTTGGAAAGTATAAAATGATAATATTTCATTTTTTTTCTTTCTCTTTTTGTCCTGCCTCAAGCCAATAGAGCTTACCTCCTTCTTTAAGGATCTGTCCAGGAATAAGCCCACCTCCTCCAGGTTATGAGGCTTAAGGTCATTCACAGCTGATAGGCGATCTCCTTGGTGAAATATACATCCCAAATGTGGGGGACCTTCCCACTGAGCCACACTGCAGCAGGGAGATAGCCAAGGGCAGGCAAGACAGGTGTGAGACATCAGATGACCAGAACAAAAGTGTGATTTATCCCTTTAACCCATATATGGCTCTGTCTCCAACAATGTTGGTAACATTAGTAACTTCTGTAGTTCACTATGTTGCACATTACTTGAACAATCAATAATCAACATTTATTAAGTGCCTACTATGTACTGGTTACTGTGCTATGTGTGATATTAGGCACGCAGGGGTCCTCAAAATACGGCCCATGGGCCAGATGCAGCAGCTGAGGATGTTTATTCTCCTCACCCAGGGCTATGAAGTTTCTTTATTTAAAGGCCACAAAACAAAGTTTTTGTTTTTAACTCCAACAGTCTGAGGGACAGTGAACTGACCCCCGATTTTAAAAGTTTGAGGACATCTGTATTAGGGAAACAAAAAGGCAAAAGAGAGGCCCTGAATTCGAGATCCCCATCTAATGGGGAAATAGGAAACAACATAAAAATAAATAACTATAAACAAGCTATCTATACAAGAGAAATGAGAAATAAAAAGAGGATCAGGATAAGAATTTTAAAAAGAAAGCCTTCCTATAAAAGATGGGATTTTGGGAGTGACTTAAATAGTAAGGTAGAATTACAGAATCTTAACACTTGAAGAGACAAGATCATCTATTCATTTTAACAATGAGTTTTTAACTCACAAATTAAAAAAATTAAACATGTTTATGGTTATAAATAGTTCCAGTTCTACATTCTATGCTAATTATTTTAAGTGGCTTTAAAAAAACCATCTGCTTATTTTATATAAACATTAAAATTTTTCTTTTTGATCTTTTGGTCTTATTTCATTGTTGCTTTTCATATGCCTTTCATTTCTAAATATATTCGTCTCTCCTCCTCTCCCCATTGTACCATTCTTCCCTTTCTCCAGAGATATCCTTTTTAATAAAGGAAAAAAAGAGAAAACAAGAGTTCGACAAAGCAAATTAAAACATTTACCAAGTCTGACAATATGTGGAGAGTTCCACACCTACCAACAATCTGCTTCTTCTGCAAAAAAGAAAGGAGGAGCATATCTAATCCTCTTATTTTACAAAAGAAGAATGTGAGATTCAGATTATAAAAGGTGACTTATTTAAGGATACACACACAAGGTTAGTCATTAAGCTGAAACTAAAACTCAATTTCCAGTCTCCCAGTCTAATGCTCTTTCCATTAATAATGGCATTAGTCAATTAACAAATATTTATTGAGCATTTATTTATCATGTGCCCAGTACTGTTCTTGAAACCATAGGACAGGAGTTATTAGCCTGGGTTTTATGAACTTAAAAAAATTTTTTTTCCCTGATACTGTATTTCTATATATGTATACATATAATATTATAATCCTATGTATTTTATTTTATGCATTTAAAAATATTCTGCTGTAATGGGATCTAGATGCTTCACTGGACTGCCAAAGGGTTCCACAATATAAAAAGTGTTAAGAAGTTCTAGAGAAATATAAGAGAAAATAAGAGTCATAACAGTCATACTGCTCATACCTGTGACCAAGGTCTATGACATACCTACCATATATGACCTATAGCTTGGGTGAATGTCAGGTATTTGTTGATGTCATTCTTGGAAAGGAACACATCCACTTCTTCCAGGGAGCTTCCAGCAGGTATGTTACTGTGAGAAAGTTCATTAGGAAAAATCAGGTCACATAACTAACCAGTTCTGAGTAAGCTAAGTTTTAGTCTCTACTTGTGGGGCAGGTAGGTGGTACAGTGGATAGAGCTCCAAGTCTGGAGTTAGAAAGATCTGAATTCAAACATAGCCTCAGATCCTTACTAACTTTGTGATCCTTGAGCAAGTCACTTAACTCTGCCTCAATTTACTCATCTGTAAAATTGAGATAACTACCTCTCAAGGTTGTTGTGAGGATCAAATGAGGTAATAATTGCAAAGCAGCACAGTGCCTTGCTCATAGTAAGTGCCATAAAAATATTAGTTACTATTGCTATTATTATTATTATTACTTTGCAGGAGCAGTGTAGTATAGTGGTTAGGACATTGGATTTAGGGTCAGGAATGTCTGGATTAGAATCCTGGCTCAGATACCAGCTGTGTGACTCTGGGCAAGCCATTTACCCTGGATAAACCTCAGTTTCCCCTGTAAAATTAAGGGATTGGACTAGATGGCCTGTCTCTAGGGTTCCTTCTAGCTCTGATTCTATGATCCTATGAAATATCTAATTATATATAATATTTCCTAGTTTCTCATTTACATAATACTCACTAGGCTATAAGGAACATATTTTTAATATGCATTAATTATTTTTGGGAGAGATGGGGGCAGTGGGAATGTCTTGATTTTGCAAAGAAGCTAAGAAATGCTAGATTGCTGAATTCTTCCAAATATATATTTATCTTCTGTAGATATTTAAGTATGGGAAGAAATCAGGGAAAGTGAAAAAATGGAGCCCTCACTAAATAATAACTGACAATGCACAGATCCTGAGATTTTCTTTCCTGGTTTTTAACAAAGATTGGTAAACTTTTAATGCCAGAGAGCATTTGAATATTGAAGTTGGGCACCCACACCATGCATATTTCCCACAATACAGTTTCTGTTTTTCTTAAAGCTTTCCTTTGGATAGAGTCTTGGCTAAAAAAGAATAGGGATTATTTGGAGTCTAGGAGATTTCTTAGATCTGTTGTAAGGCTGGTGTCAACAGATTAAAAAGGATTTCCCAGTCTACTCCTATACTCATGAAACGTAAGTTTGGAAACATAAGACATTACTTGATTATTCTGGATAGCTGCACAATGGAAAGTGAACTCAATCTCCTTTTCTGGTTCTCAGTCTTTGGTTCTTTGCTACTGGATGAATGACATGACTTGTTTCTTTCCTCTTGTCTCTGCAGGTTGAGTCCCTCATCCTGGTTTGCTGGAAGAGCTTCTTCTTTGCTATTGAAAGATTGCTGGAATTTCTCTTCATCAAAACTAGAATATAATCATTTAAACCAATCATCGTGAAAGAGAATCAAAGAGCTATCAGTGAAGTGAAAAACTAACAAAGCCTTGAAGCACATCTAATCATCAAAGTTACATTTGGAATCAGATAAAATAAACTAATCTTCTAAAATGGACATAGAACTAAAATTAGCTTTCTACATTGCTTTTGGGGATGGGACAAGTCAGAGGATCATAGACTTAGAAGAAACTGAGACTATAGAAAGAAACTATAGAGATTATCTGATATAACCCCTTATTTTAAAAATGTAGAAACTGAGATCTGGAGAGATTCAGTTTCCAAGGTTACACAGGTGGCAGATCTGGGATTTGAATCCATTAAAAAAAAACCCTACACTTTTTATCACACTTCACTGCCTTTGGAGAACCAAAAAAACTGTGTCAGGGGAGGGGATGCCAAGTTTTAAAAAATTGATTCTAAGATAACTTTCCCAGAAAAGGGGACACGTCCTGATATAGCTCATCTGTGAGTAAGTGGACAACTCTTACTTTTATGGGATATAAAAAAATCAAAAGGCTGGGCAGATGTCTTGATTGATGGTGATATTCATTTTAGGTTGCAGCAGAAACTGCTCCAGGAAAAAAAACTAATCTACAGGTTATAACTGATTAATCATACATACCAAGATTTCATTAACATGTAGAGATGATCAGTTGGCTTGGAGACTTGGTCTGATTCTTTGGATTCAGCAAATTCTTTGTCTTCACTGGAAGCAATTATATCGTTCAACTACAGACCAACAAACATAAAAATAGGAATAGCCTTAAGGGGGAAGAGGTACACCCCTTTGTCTTTTTCTTTCTTATTCTGATCCTTTGTCATACTTCTGATTGCCCTGAGCACTGAGGTAAGTACAAGATCACATTAAATGAAGGGTCATTCTAGGAAATATCCAATCAGGTTATGGCAATAAGAGCTCAACAGACAAAAAAGTCCCTAAACAAGAGAAGCCCAGGCTTTTCTTTCTTATGCTTATGACACATGTAATTCTTTTATGGAACAACTGACCATTTACAATTATTTGGAGTTCATAGCTGTCATGTTCTATTTATCTATCCAATATTTTTAGTGCATAGTGAAACAAGGCAGTTTTCTAACGGGGCTAAAGTGTCGACCACAAATTTTAGACGTTAGAGACTCAGAAGATATATACCATCATATAGTGAACAGTGGTGATCTCTCTCTTTCTCTCACACACACACACACACACACAAACACACACACACACAAACACACACACACAGAGTAACTCCTAATAGTCTACTGCATCAAGTGCAAATTATTCTGCTTGAATTTTAAAGCCTTAAATAATTTGTCCTCACTCTCCTGTTCAATATTTTCCACAATCTTTCAAAATGAACTCTTTTTTCCTCCCCATTTTGCCAACTTCTTTTTATTTCTTTGCATACATGCTTGGGTTAGTAATTTTGGTAATTCCAAGGTCCTCAACTATTAAGTCTCCTTCACTTCACTTCACAGATATGTGGTTACAATATAGTTTTGTATGTGCCATATCCCTCATCTAGATTATTAGTTCCATGAGAGCAGAGACAATGATCAATTATCTCTATATTCCTTTTAATAATAAGTTTGTACATAGTTGTTTTTTAATAAGTACTTATTGAATACAACAATTTATAAAGAGATAATTAAATCTTATCCCCTTTTGACTTAATAAACTTTTTTAAAAACTTTTTTTTCCAGTCTGGGATTGTTCTCAACCAATGAACATTGCATAATGAAGAACAAAAGTGCCATATGAGGTCACGTGTCCATTTTGTCTAATGACAGAAAACATCTTGAATTTATAAGACATTCTGCAATGAAAAAGCACTTTATATACCTTATTTTTTTTGACTTTTACAACAATTCTTGAAGAATGAGGTAGAAGGAAATCTTGGAGAAACAGAATCCAAGACAAGAAAAGAGTATCTATTAAGAGGTGATAGTTGGGTCGCCAAAGCCTACAGAGAGTTCAGGGAAGAGAATGATTGAAAAATGTCATTGAATATGGCCATTGCTGAATTGTATATGTATGACCTATATCATATTGCTTGCCGTTTTGGAGAGGGGGAGGCAAGGAGGGAGAGAGAAAAAAATTTGGGATTCAAAGTTTTACAAAAATGAATGTTGAAAGCTATCTTTACATGTATTTGGAAAAATAAAATACTATAGAATATGACCATTGTTACACTTTATGAAAACTGTTCCAGTAGAAGACAGAACCCATTGTAGTTTTTTGAGTAGAATGGATAGTGAAAAAATAGAGATATCAAGTGAACTGCTTTTTTCAAGAAGTTGAGCAGTGAAGAGGAAGACAGATGGGATAGTAGCTAAATGAGGTATAAGAAAGATTTGTTTTTTTGAAGTTTGGGGGACTTTTTTAGATTTGAGGAGATCTGAACATTTTTAGGCAGATGGAAAGCAATCAATAGGAAAGGAAGAAAGACTAAAAGGAAATAATTCCTAGAACAAGGTCATGGAAGAAAGAAAAATGAATGACATCAAGGCAAACACAGGGAGTCCTAGAAACACCTTGCTTTCTGCAACTGGAGGATAGGGGTAGAAAAAAGATGCTGCTGCTTCAAAGTTTGAAGAACTGGAACGAGAGGCACTTAGATAGGACATAATGCAGATATATTCAATATCCTTAGTCTTCTCAGTGAAATTTCCTAATTTCATGTTTCACATATGTTCATTTTGTCTAATTATAGATAACAGCTTGAATTTTAAAAAGCACTTTAAAATTATAAAGCACTTTATGTACCTTACATCTTTGATTTTTATAACAATTCTTGGATGAAGGTGGGACAAATATTATTATCCCAGTTTTTCCAGTGAGGAGACTGAGGGTCAGAAAGACTTATCCAAGATCACAGAAACGGGCCAAAATCCAGATTCTATAGTTCTAACTCTACCTAGTCCCAACCTCATTTCTTTCCAGCCTTAATCACTGAATGGATGCAGCCTCAGTCAAACTGAGATCTGTTAAAGACCTTAGGTTAAAAAGACCAAGGTCTCCCATTTCATCCAGGGCTCTCCAGTCCTTCTGGTCTATATCTGGCCACTGGACCCCAGATGTCTCTGGAAGGGAAGGTGAGGCAGCCCTCCTTCACTTAAACCCAACTCAGTTGCATGTCATGAATATTACCTCCCTGATGTCATGGAGTTTTTTGAGAATGAAGGACAAACAACAATAACAGTCCTACCCTATTAGAGTATGTCTAACAAGGCAAACACATATAGGCTAAATCCCATTAGATTATAAACTTCTTAAAGGTTCTTTTTGCATTCCTTATAGTGTCAAGTAAAATGCTGGTCAAACTATAGTCTCTCAGCAAGATTTATTGACAGGAGTACCTGAGCAAGAATACTTCGAGGACTAAGATAATGATTCTCCTCTTTTGTCTCTTCTTGGTTCTCAGGAGCTAAATCACTCATCAGAGGAGACTGGCTGGGTTTTGAAGAATTCCCTTCTATTTGCTGCTTACGAAGAAAATTATGTTTCCTTTGGGACATGGGAAGATAATTAAGTGTTTTCAATTTCACCGCATATGATCGAGTGAGAGCAAATGTTTTCTGGAAAAGCCAAAACAAACAAATTTATTGTTTTTCTCCATCAGAGAAGATTAAAAGATCTACTAATTCAACTTTCAAAATCCTAATTCCCTTGCTCATGAAACTTTCAACTCTTTCAACTGACTACATAGAGTTCTATCAAAATAAGCATTTCTTTTGTGCCTCCCATTTGTTTTTTCCTAATAACAATTTCAAAATTTTAGGATGTTAGAACTAAAATAGAACTGGGAGGTTATTTATTTCAGTCCTTTCATTTGATAGATGATAAAACTGAGGCATAAAAACTCAGCCAAGGTCATATAAAAGATGTGGCAGAGCCTGGAATTCAAATCAGCTGACTCCAGTCTAATGCTCTTCATTCTTCAGGCTTTGTTCTGCCATTGGGAACTGTTAGGCTGGATGAGTATTTTTCTTTGCTGATTTTTTTTCTGAGTCCCTAAGTTCTATTGCTGAGCTGTCTCTTTTGGCATTCTTTCCTACTATCAGGCATTGCTGGAGGATAAGGTAATTACTCTGCTGACTATTTGCAGGGAACCTTTTTGTGTCCTGCTGAGCAAACCTCCTTTATATTCTGCTTGTGGACATCTCTTGTTTCCATAGCAATGCAATTTCATAGCATTAATCATACCATTGTCAGAATGATGGACTCCAAAGTAGTATAATGATTCCCTTTTTCCTCCCTGCTTCCCCCTTTAGGTATTGAACTTGTTCCTAACTGTTATGGATGGCAGGTAAAAGGAGACACAGTCCTTTTAAGAACAATGGCTCAATGTAAGGACTTTCAATAGGTTCTATATGTTCTCGAGGGAACGTGCAATAGTGAGTGTATCACCGTGCTCCTTGCCCACATTGAGGTTGGCACTGGACTATGGACAAAAGGGGGACCCCCTTAATAAAGAACAACACAGTGCTTCTTTGTTACCTCAAGAAGGTTAACAATCACGGAAGCTAAGTACAAAGGATTCCACACAGTATCATTAACTCTGAAAGATGGGGAATCTCAGAAATTAAAAGTAGGGGAGGAAGTCACACCAGTACATTCTACACCAATTCTCTCCCCATTTACTTGAATATCAGAGACAAGCTGTTTTAACATATGTGATATATCTAATCCATATAAAATACTAAGGAGCTGGAGACCTACCAACTACTCAAAATGAAATGTCACACTTCATTAGTGTGTGCTTGATTAATGAGAAGAGATGAGAGGGAGGGGAATTGGACCTCCAAGGAAAGAAAACGATATCATTTTGGAAAGCCACCTTAGCACTGAAGTACATCCATGAGTAGCATCACTCATTGATTATACTCAGAGTTAGGGAGTAAGAAAATCTGAGGAAACAAAGTTCAATTCTTTGAAGATAATAATAATTATGATATATATATATATGATTTTAAGATATGGAAAATGCTTTGCATGTAATATATCATTTGATACTTAAACTCAAAGTTGGGGAGTGAGAAAATCTGAGGAAACAGTTTGATTCTTTGAAGATAATAATAATTTATAATAATATATTTAAATAAATTATAAATATAATAAATATTTATAATAATTATGATAGATATAGGATTTTAAGATTTTGATTTAAGATTTTAAGACATGCAAAATGCTTTACATATTTTATATCATTTGATACTTACAACTGTCCTGTGAAGTAGGTACTATTAATATCGCTATTTTATGGATTAGTGAACTGAAGCTGAGAAGCTAAATGACTTGCCAAGAGTTAATCGATTAGTGTCTGAGGCAGGATTTAAACTTAAGGCTCTAAGAGTCCAGGTCTAGTGTTCTATTCTTTATTCAATCTGCTTCATGGAGTTTTATCCAGCAAAATTGATCTTGTTAAAAGTAGAGGTGAAGTTTGACATCTGGGAAGAAATAGGCTGAGCAAGGTAAGAGAAGGGAATTGATCAGAAAAGTGACTTTGGCCCTAGAAAACCTAGACATTATAAAGGGATTAAAATGGTAATATTCTGTATCTTTTTTTAAAAAATGAATACAGGGCAGCTAGGTGGTTCAGTGGATAGAGCCGAGCCCTGAAGTCAGGAGGACCTGAGTTCAGATTTGACCTCAGACACTTAATACTTCCTAGCTGACTGACTCTGGGCAAGTCACTTAATCTCAATTGTCTCAACAATAAAAAAAAATAAAATTAAAAATAAATTAAAAAATGAATCCAAGTTCTGCAAATGAAAAGGAGCACACAGCCAAAATATAACCCATATGTCAAAGTGCTAGACTTACACATGCCATATTTAATATTGGAGATTTCTCTTTAGCTCTCTTTTTGTCTCATTCACTCACCCATTGTTTCTAAAGGAAACATTAGAACTTAACTACTTATTTTTCTGCCTAGAAATTGTTCTAGGAATATTGAAAGGGAGTTCATGTTTGGATCTCCACAGGAAAGGACAAAAGGCCTTGAGTTCCTGTGCAAACATTTAGACTAACAATGTTCGTTGTAGGATAACAAAAACAAAGAACTTTCACTTGAGCCTTGAAAGAGTTAACACAATTATCTACTGACTGGTGGGTCTCTACCTTCCCCAGGGATTTTTTTTTTTTTACAGTTTTCTAAACTTGTAATTATACTCTAGTAGGGGCCTCTCATAAGGAGAAAGAATTTTGAGTTTCTAGGCAGTCAAGTGACCTTCCCTTTAGTGACAGCTATCTCCCTAGAGACATACAATCCCTGGACAAAATTTTCCTGAGAGCAATCAAAATCAGAATCAGAGCTGGAACAATCATCTAGTCTAACACCTACATTTTTATAAATGAACAAATTGAGATCCAGACAGGACAAATTATTATTTTAATGTTAAGGGTAGAGCTGATATAAAATATCTCTTTACTGCCCTGTTCAATACCCTTTCTATTATGCCATGCCATATTCCAGTTCTGAGGGAAGAATCTTGGATCCTGGTAAAATAAAGCTCTGAAGTCTTATTTAAAAACTTAGACCACATTTAAGAGAAATTTTATTTAAGTGGAGAGCCATTTGTGTAGTGGAAAGTATTTCAAGGAAAAGGGACAAATTTCCAATTTTATTGCTATGAATAAGAAAAACCAAAATCTATTTAAATCCTAAGTGTGTTAGAGTGAAGGGTTTAATATCATATAGGCAGATAAATATGAAAGAGGTAACTAATTACCATGTCTGGCAGACTGTTTCTTGGAAGACTTGAGCAGATTTTGCCCTCTGATGAATTAAGAGAATCAGAACAATGGCCAGGATAGGAAACAGGTCTTCTCTCTTCTGAGAAATGTTTCTCTTGCACATCCTAAGGAACAATGTTAATGAAGCATTATCCTTGCCCTCGACTAACTTAAAACTTTCAGATAAAAAAGTACTCATGAGAACTTGCAGCTAAATTTTTCCTAAACATCAGTATTGTTTACCAATCTTGATTTCTGGATCAAGGTGTTTAGTTAAATATCACTAGATTAAGAGCCAACAGGACCTAGAGATGGCCTTGTTCAAACCCCTTATTTTACAGATAGGGAAACTGAGACCCAGAAAGGGAAGTTACTTTTCCAAGGTCACCCAGATGGTATGCTTAGAAAGTTGATATATTTACATTTGAGCTCCCCTTTGGTTGAGTTAAATACTTGTTTTCTTACATCATCAATTTCTGAAATGATTTGATAGATGTTCTCTTTAGAGTCAAGAGGCTGTACAACACTGGCCTTGTTTCTGGCGTCTTGATTCACAAGATTTATATTCTAGAAATACAAAGAGAGCATGAATATGAGAGGGAGTAGAAACATTTTCTTTAGATCTGACTACATTGCTTATGTCTTATGGAGTCTTAAAGAAAATCAAAGGAAAAAGATGTTGAATCATTTTTTAAGGTATTCTAAACCAACTATACATAAAAATTTAGTAGTATTTGTGTATATGTATACATAGAAATTCTTTTTGTCTTGGAATGCTGTAACTTCATTATGATGCTATACTTGGTACTGATGTTGTGGGACTGTGTCATAGATAAGTGACATCAGTTTAATTCAATAAATAAACTAAACAATTACTATGTACTGGGGCATAAAAAACAAAAAATGAAAATTCCCGCTCTCAAGGAGTTTAAATTCTACTGATTTGGACGACTGGAGGCATTTAAACAGTGGATAGAGTACTGGACCAGGTGTCTGGAAGAACTAAGTTCAAAACAGATCTCTCTTTTGCATTTACTCACTTACTAGCCTGTGTAGCCCTTGGCAAGCTATTTAATCTATTTTGGCTTCTTAATTCTCATCTGTAAAATAGGAATAATGAAAGCAACGATAGTCTCAGGGTTGTTTTGAGGCTAAAATAAATTATATTTCACTTTGTAAACCTTAAAATACTGTACAATGGTAACTATTATTATTAATAGGTGAATTGATCAAAAAGTTGTGTTGAATTCTATGACTAGATTAGGTATAAAATCTAGAGCCTTATATTTAATAGTATTTTATAAATTAATTTTATTTAACTTAATTTTCTAACATGTTAGTAAAATCCATCCTCTGTACCTTTGCATAGGCTGTGACCCATGTCTGGAATACTCCATCTCCTCATTGCTATCCTTTGGAATCCCTAGTTTTACCTATAAGTTTTAAGTTCAAGTGCTACCTCCTAGAGATTTTTTTCTCCTGATCGCTACAGTAATTGCTGTCTCCACTAAAATTATTGTGTCTTTATTTGTTTTCAACTACATTGTCTTTCCCCAGTACAATGTAATCTTCTTCAGGTCAGGTATTGATTCATTTTGTCTTTCTATCTCCACTTAATCCATTGTGTACAAATAGCAAGCACTTATTAAAAATATTAGAATTGGATTTCAAATCTCTTGGAAAAAAAATTAGTCTCTGTCTTGGTATACCAATGGGAAATAAGGTGAATATCTATATTTAGTCAAGGAGAACCTGACAGGTATTGGACTAACCTGTTGACTAGAATAATAGGATGTAGTAAAGAAAAATCAAAGTTTGGAGGTATTGGTCAGTCAATATGTAAAGAATAGAAAAAAAGAGAAATCCTAAAATTTGAGTCAAATTGGGCCATTTCTCTGTCCTGTCAGGGGTAGCTTTCCTTCAAAATTCTTACATTAGTTAAGTAAGAGCCATATCAAATGAATTAAAAAGTTGTTTAATTGAAATGACTAAGTACAAATATAAAAAAAGTAATGTTTTTTGGTTTGTTGGTTTGTTTTTTACCAAAAAAAATTCTAAATTTAGTTATGAAGAAGGAAGTTATTGTGAATAACAATGAGAGAAAATTCAAAGGTTCCAGCTATTAAAAATAGTGCATTTTAAGACTTGTCACTTTCCCTCCTCCCCCAGTAATGAAAATTTAAATTGTGTTTAATCTAGCTTTTCTGACAAATAGGAAACTTTTCCCCCTTATCATCAAAGGGGAAAAAAAATTACAGGCTCTTATAATAGAAGAAGAAGAAAAAGAAGAAAGAGGAAGAAGAGGATAAAGAAAAAGCAACAAGAAGAATAAGAACAAGAAGAGGAGGAGGAAGAGAAAGAGGACTAGGAGGACAAAGAGGAGGAAAAGGAAGACAAGAAAAACAAGAAGAAAGCTCTATTGTTTATTTCTGAAAGGTTAGGCTTAGATAGCCTATTGCATTATTAGTAAAGGAATATCACCTTTGCATTCTGATGAGTGACTTTCAAATCTAGGCAAGATGATGATATGAAGGAGACCCAGTCTTCAATTGTCCTCCTGTTGATGGAAATTAAAGTTTTAATGGTGAGCAATAGTGGTTGGATTTCTTTTGAACCAGGATTCTGCTATTTGAAGTTAGAAAAGCCCAGGGAACATTAGCAAGGAAGTAAGGTTTTGTTCTTCAGTATCTATTTGGCCCCAGAATTCCCTTCTCTTTATACTTGTTTTCTCTACTCTTCCTTTTAAAGATGAATCCTTGTGTTGCCTCTTTGAGGATAGCAGGTAAGAATGAGAAGGAAGATGTGAAATAATAACAACAATGATATAAAGGTTTTTAATGGCTTTTCTTTTGTGCCTCTGAGCATGTAGCTAACTGCCTATGCTTTTGAATAAACTGCCCAGATTGTATGAGATAGTATTCCCTAAAAAGTTTGTTGAATTTCTGTAAATTGTATTTTGTTTTCTATTTGCTTCAATGAAAACTTCAGAGAAGTCTCATTTTCACCTTGATCCTGACCAAATTGCTTTTGATGCTTAATATTTTAAAGTTCTTTTTGCCTAGATAATTGTCTATTTCTTGCTGTTTCCCAACTTTTCTATCAATTTTCAAATAATCAATAAGTACTCTATTCAGCATGTACTCTGAAAGAAACCCTTTTCATTAAGTGACAAATCTTTTTGAAATAAATATTACTAGCCCTTAACATATCTTTTTGTGAGACTCCTTGTTGGCTTTTTCAAAAGCAAGAACCATCAGGATTTCTTCACAAATGATAGACTCTATTGACATAATCTTCAATTCAACAAACATTTTTAAGTGAATGCTATGATATTTGGGTTTGTTGACTGCTATATTGGTTCCAGATTAAATTATAAAGGAAGAGCAGAAAAATTATAGAAAAGAAATATTTTTTCATTCTACCACTCACCAGTCTTTGCCAATGAGAAAGTAATCCCTTTTAGGGGTTATAATGGACATCACCTCATCAGGTAAGCATTTAAACATCTTTTGGACTGATGCCATTTTCTCATGGTTACTGATTCCAACTTGTATACTGGAAATTCTGTTGAGTGATGATAATAGCAGGAACTTACCTAGTGCTCTAAGATTTGCAAAGCACCCCAAATGATCTCATTGGTCCTCAAGACGATCCTGTACAATAGGTACCATAGATGTAATTCCCATTTTAGATATCAAGAAATAGAGGCTGGAAAAAGTTTAGTGACTTTCTCAGTGTAAGACAGTTAGTGTGAGGTAGTAGTCTTATCCAGGTCTTTCTGACCTCCAAGTTCAGCACAGTATCCAAAACTCCATGGCATATACTATTGAAATGATATTAAAAAAAAAAACTGGGAGGGGGGAAAATGGTATATAATTTTATGTAAGGAATCAAAAAGTATGAAATATCTATTGGAGTCAAGTAGAAAGTAAAGTTTCCAATATGATATCTATTATACTTCAGAGCATATTTCAATGATGATTTTAGGTTTTGCTGTGGTTATTCAGTCATTTTAGTTATGTCCAACTCCTGTCATCCCATTTAGAACTTTTATAGCAAAGATATTGGAGGGGTTCTTTTCTTCTCCATCTCATTTTACAGATAAGGAAACTGAGGCAAACAGAGCTAACTGCCTTGCCCAGGGTGATGCAGCTAGTAAGTATCTGAGGCCAAATTTGAATCAGGAAAACAAGTTTGCCTCATTCCAAGCCCAACACTCTGTCCACTGTGCTATCTAATGATTTGGTAGTCTTAAAAACTAAATTTGGTTCTGGTTCAGACTTGTTCACTAACTGATTAAAAAAATTTTTTTTCCATTTATAATCTAGTGGTTGCATTAATATTTGGGTTTGGTTCATGCAAATTTGGGAAAAGTATGGTGTATGTATTAATTTGGGCTTCATTCTGGTTTAGTTCAAGTTCCTGGATTCCTATTAGAAAATCTTAAACCTTTTCTCTGCTATCTCTTGAACTATTAGTTAATATGAGAAGTCTAATATGTTTTCTTAATGACTTATTTGAGTAACAAAGTTCTGCATAGATGAAATGATCCTTTCACCTTTCTGTTATGACATACCCAAATATTATCTAGTCAGGAGGAAACACATATGCGCGCACACATACACACACACACACACAACCTCTGAAAAAGAAAAAACTTGTTCAACTATTGTTACTTGGATTTTTAACAACTAAATTATCTGGAATGTGAAATAAAACCCTGTGCATCTCTTTTTTAGAGTTCAAACTTAACTGTCTTCCAGTGACAAAAATCACCTTTTGTTCAAAACCATTGGTTTGCCTCGTTAGATCAATTGCTTAAATTCACTATTTATATGAAGTCACTTTGATTTTTCAGGATCTGAAGTTGATAAAAATTATACCTACTGATCAATTTCAATGGAACCCTGGCAGTGATGATCTTTAAAATACTGAAGACTGTAGCAATTTTTCTCATTTTTTGACAGGATAAAAAACCGATTTTTCCAGGAAGCCTGTACAATTAAAAGAAAAAAAAAAGAGTTTTACATCTCTGTGAAATGATCGGGAGTAGAAGCAGAAAATGTTTATGAAGACTGTGGGAGGATTGCTAAATTGTATTGAATACCATACCTGGGAGGAAAAAAGCTGAGGAGGTGGTGATTTAATAAAGTGGGCTTGTCTGCAGACTTCATTTTCATAATAAAATGGCACTTGTTTGCCTGATAACAACAATAAAAAATGAATAGAACTATTACTCAATTTGTTCCTGGTCAGTCTATGAAAAGAGCTTGTTTAGTTGAAAAGCATTTTGTTTAATCTACTCAAGGTCTGCAAGTGACTCAGTTCTGGGGAGAAATGCCTATACTATACCCCACAAACATCAACAACAACAGTAACAAAACAATTACAACACATCCCTAAACATCAAACTTATAATAACTCAGCAGAAAGAAAAGTCACATATGAGATTGGCAGTAATAGATTGGTTTTATTCTGGCTGCTGAAAAGCTCTTATTTATTCTTTTTCTTTTGCATTTCTGACTCACTCTTGCTGGTTCTCCAGACATGAACAAGGCTTTATTCCTGTTTCTGTTATATTATTAGCCATTGAAGCACAAGCTTGATCTGTTCTTCTTTGCCTATTGTCTTAAAAAAAAAAACCCTCCAATAATAATATCCACCTTCCACTTTACCTACCTCCAAAAAACAAAACAAAACTAAACAAAAATCAAATTAAATTACCATCTGCTTTTTAAGATTGGAAAGCAGAATCTTTTCAAATGTGAAATGAAAAGGGATTGGTTTCTTTTGTACATGTTGGTTGTGATTTTTGCTGGTTTTTGTTTTTTGTTTTATTTTTCAATTTGAGAAAAAAAACTTCATTAAAGAACTGAACTCTTTTATTAAATGAAGCCCTTAGGACAGGGCAAATGACAGCTATTAAGGTTCCTCTCCCCACTCCTTCTCTTATTATCCAAGTCTGGATTTCCATGGAAAAATTCAGAAAGGGCTTCCTTGCTCTTGACCACTTACTCACCAAAATGAATGACTCTACACTTAGCACCTCAGTTCCTATCATAGTATATGATATATATACATATAGTATATGATATATATATAGTATATGTATATATATATATTATATACAGTATATGATATATATTATATACAGTATATGTATATATATTATATGCAGTATATGTATATGTATATTATATGCAGTATATGATATATATATATATACACAGTATACGATATGTATATATATCATATATACACATATGATATAGTATATACAGCAAGAGGGGAAGTAATGATATCTTAAAAGGAATGTCAAACTTCCTTCAGATCTAGTTTTCCCTACATCACTTTTGGATATTATCTGTAGTGAACAATTAATCCTTAATAAATTACTAACTTGACTTCAACAAGGTTTCTTTTGCAAATGTAGAGAGTTTGCTATGGACTTCTCATGCAACTTTTTAATTGGTTTTCATCACTCCATTCTTTTCAACCTTACAGTTAGATTAATCTTCCTTATGCACAGATATGATCATTTAACTCTTTTGTTCAAAACCCTCCCCACTGTTTATCGAATAAAGTCCAACTCTTTGGTTGGCCTTTAAAGTCCTGCACAATATGATGCCTTTCCCCTTTCCTCTTCATCCTTTCCACATATGCTATGTTTCAAGGTGACTTATATTATTCACCATCACTTGTACATAATTAACATATTTACTTCTGCCTTTGTTCAAACTATTTCCTGTATTTGGAATGACCTTTCTATCACTTACATGATGACCTTCACCTGTTAAAATCCCATCCATTCGTTAAGACCAAGCTTAAATACCATAAACACCAATCAGGAATTCTCTTTCTATTATTTCCCCTTCTCTTAAATAGAAATGCTTTCTCTTATATTACATAATTTATTGGAGCTGTCTTGTATCTTCTATTAATACTATTATTTTAGAGATAGGTATCGCTATCCCTAGCAATGTTCTGGGCACAGACTATTAAGAGAATTGGTTAGTCATTAAGTATTTATTAAGCATCTACTATATATCAGGTACTGTGCTAAATTCTGGAGATACAAGAATGGCAAAATACAGTCTCTGGTCTTAAGCAACTCACAGTCTAATGGGGGAGACAACATGCAAATGCAGGATAAATAGAAAATAATCAATAATGATAAGACATTAGAATCAACAGGGTATGGGAATGCTCTATTCTACTGAGGATCATTGTTGTTGAGTCATTCAGTCATTGTTCAGACTCTCCATGGCTCCTGGGGTTTTCTTGGCAAGGATATTGGAGTGAATTGATACTTCCTTTTCCAGTGGGGTAAGGCAAATCCAAGTTAAGTGACTTGATTGTGACCATACAACTAGTTAAGTGTCTGAGGCCTTATTTGAATCCTGGTCTTTCTGAGATGATTCTATCTATCTTATAGAAGTACTTCCTCCATCTTCAACCCTCCTCTACTTGATATTTCATTGAGCCATATAGACATATGAAGTGTGGATGGTGCAATCAGTGGCACCCTGACCATAAATCCTGAAATCCTAGATAACCTCTAAGGTCTCTCTCAGGTCTAGAAAGAGAATCTGATGATCCTATATTAATAACGGGCTACTTTTCTGGGTTAGGGATAGCATCAACCTCATGAGCGCTTTCCTAGGCTTTTGTGTTGCTTTATCTGTTTAGAAATAAAAAGTTTATCCTGAAGGCCACCTGTCTCAGGTATTCCCCAATCATCAAATGGAAAAAACTGGTCCAAGAAATCTTGTCTGAGAAGAAGGTATATAGCTCCAGTTTAATTCAAGAAGTATTCATTAAGTTCCTACTGTATGCCAGTCATTTTCAGTATGCGCTAGAGAAACAAAAACAGTCCCTGGCCTCTGAGGAGTTTGCATTCCAATTGTCCACCTTAAGAGGAAGGAAAGGAAATCAGCTGAAAACAGTGGCTGCTTCTCACTAGAGGAGAATCTTCCACAAGAATACTTCCTGTTGTTAAAACCAAAGCTGGATTCCTTCTAATTAAATTGATTAAAATTTTTTTATCCGATAAAAAATTTCTTTTTTTTTTTCTTTCTGAAATAGAATCAATTTCTTACCTGAGTAAGCTTCAGTTTTGGAAGCCATTGCAGATACCTCCTTCCACCTGTCAAAAAATACATAAACCTTGATTTATTTAGTCACTGAACAATAAACAATTGATGTCACTGATTAGCCAGCTAATAATAATATTCTGATGTGATGAAGAGGCCAGTGATAGCTATTACAAGAATGCTAGACAAATAGGGTGTGAGTCAAGTTATGAGAAAAACAGGGTTTTTACTTTCTGCCCCAAGACAGATTAAAAGCAACTGTACCCAGGAAACATCCAGTAACTTGGTAAAGGCAATGGTATTTTGCAGGTGTATACAAGATTAGTACCAGAGTTATTCTCTGCAGGACATATCCTCTGTTATTGATTTTTAAGTGGTTCTTGGGCTCTTGCCCCCTGGAAGAATCTGTGATACTGAAAGTTGACATGAAACAGGGAAGAGGTTTAAAGCCAATAATATTCAGCAAATTTATTTAAGCACCTATGTGTTCTCCATTAGTGTTCTTGGCTCTTGAAGAGATAAAACATTTAGAGAAGACACAGTCCCCACTTCTATGGAACTTAGCCCTTTAGGATATTAATGTAAAATAAATTGAAATTGAACATTGTAGAATTTCATAGCCTAAAAGAAGTGTTTTGAGAAAATATCTTCTTTGCAAGGGGGAAGGAAGGGTAGGAGGCGCATAGACTTTTTTGATGAATAGATAAGTTTTATGACTTTTTCTTCTTCCTTTTCTTCTTCTTTTTTCCCCTTTAAAAATATGGAGGAATAGCAGTTGTGAAATTATTTTAAAAGAGTCAGTCAATAAGCATTTACTAAGCACCTACTAGCACTTAGTAGAAAAAATTAGGAGATATAAAAGAAAAAGATATTAATAATAGTTTGTTTTAAAATGTAATTTAGAGTCTAGAGAGGCAGTTAAGTGGTGCAGTGGATAGAGTTCTCTCCCTGGAGTTAAGAGGAGCCGAGTTCAAATACGGGCTTCAGTCACTTGTTAGTTGTGTGACCCTGAGCAAGTCACTTAATCCTTTTTGCCTCAGCTTCCTCATTTATAAAATGGCTGGAGAAGGAAATGACAAACCAGTCCAGTGTCTTTGTCAAGAAAACCCCTAAATGGGATCACAGAGAATGGTACACAACTTAACAACAATAACAGTATAGAATTGTTGAACTATACACTGCTAAGCTTCTAAACTTAAGCTCTTCTTAATTTGACCATAGAAGTCAACATAGCTTTTGAAGTTAATTCATTGAATTCCTATTGACATCAACAGAATGTCAGTTCCAAGAAGAATTTAATTTTAGATTCTATATCCATATTTCCTAGTACAGTGCCTTATGTACCACAAGAATTAATAAATGTTTGTTAATTTGAATTTAATTATACTTGGGTAGGAAAATGGATAAAACACAGAGGTAACTATAATACGTAATATTAGGTCATTTCATTTACTATCTATAAAATGTGGAATTTGGATTAGATGAAATCTAAGTTCTCCTCCCCCCATGTCTAGATCTGTGATGACAAAGATAAGTACATCAGAGAGCTGCAAAATGAAAGTTTTATATGAGGTTTAAAGAGGGAACAAGTTTTTTATTAACTGTAGAACAAGGCCTTATGGAGGAAGTGGTTTTGTGTCAGGTTTTAAAAGATGGTTAGAAATTCAGCAGGCAAAAAGAGGAATATATACAAAACAGTGAAATACAAAGTAATTTGCAGGGGGAGGTGAGGGCAAGCAGCTGTGAGGATCAGGACAGGCTTCAAGCAGAAAGTGGTACCTGAACTATAGCTGAAAGGAAGAGATGGATTCTATAAGGCAAAAATAAGGAGGGGAATACATTCCAGTCATGTGGCAAGCGGAATTAATTGGGGCAAAGAGAAATTAAGTAGACTTCAATTAGATTCTGTAATTCATAATATGAAAATGATACAAGAAGTAATTAAGACAAATTCAGTGGAGTAGGAGGAGGAGTTCCTTCCTGTACCAGCTTAGAAAATAGAACATCAGAACTAGGATTTAATCTTGAGCTTTCCTTTTCCAAGTAAAGGATTTAAAAGTCCCATGCTCTTCTCTATTCCCCTTGAGAGTCCTCCTCCCTTCCTCACAAGGAAAGGGGATTGTCCCCCATCCTTACTGAATTGGAAGAGAGGGAGGGAGCTTATTTGTACTGTAGAGGAGGAGAGGAAAGGGCAGAAAAAAGAGGAAGGGGCAGATTGTGACCCAAGAATAGGATAAAGCAGATTGAGGATTTATGGGATGGAATGAGAGGTGGAGGAAGTCAATAAATTGAAATTATCCTTCCTGTTCCTCATTCCTCAGCCAGCATGTGAGATCATGTTTCTTTCACTTTACTCTGCTACAAAAGTAACTAACAGGTCCTAAATATCCTCCCAGAGGGGAAAAAGCCCCAATGGTCCCACCCCAATTATGAATCTGAGTAAGGTCCAGACAGGTTGTTGAGGACCCTGAATGCCTGGCAAAGGCATTGAAATTTTATTCAGCATGTGGTAGGGACCTCCTAAAGATCTCTGAGCAGAGGAGGGATGTGATCAGATTTGGGCACAAGAAAAAATAGTCTGACAGGAGTATGAATGGGGGTAGGAGCAGAGAGTAGAAGAAGGTGTAGTGGGGGGAGCCAGTGGGGCAAGAGAGGGTGTTGATGGAATTACTAGGATTTGATAATTTCTTTATTCAAGAAGTGAAGGAGAGGAAATAATCTCAAGGTTTGAAACATGGTACTACTGGGCTTATATCCCAAAGAGATCTTAAAGAAGGGAAAGGGACCTGTATGTGCACGAATGTTTGTGGCAGCTCTCATTGTAGTGGCCAGAAACTGGAAACTAAGTGGATGCCCATTAATTCGAGAATGGCTGAATAAACTGTGGTTTATGAATATTATGGAATATTATTGTTCTGTAAGAAATGACCAACAGAATGATTTCAGAAAGGCCTGGAGAGACTTACACGAACTGATGCTGAGTGAAATGAGCAGAGCCAGGAGATCATTATATACTTCAACAACAATACTATATGATGATCAATTCTGATGGACATGGCCATCTTTGGCAATGAGATGAACCAAATCAGTTCCAATGGAGTAGTAATGAACTGAGCCAGCTACACCAGTGAAAGAACTCTGGGAGATGACGATGAACCATTACATAGAATTCCCAATCCCTCTATTTTTGCCTGCCTGCATTTTGGATTTCCTTCACAGGTTAATTGTACACTATTTCAGAGTCCAATTCTTTTTGTACAGCAAAATATCTGTATGGACATGTATACATATACTGTATACTTTATGTATGTATACTTTAACATATTTAAGATGTATTGGTCAACCTGACATCTCTTAAATATCTCTTATCCTCAGTTCTGGAACATCTCTTGCCTTCATTCTCATCTCTCCCCTAGTATCTACTATTCAAAAACAGGTCCTTACCATCTATCAGCCAAACTATTTCAATAGTTTCCTAACTGGTCTCCTTACCTCAAGACTTTCCCCACTGGAATGGCAGCTACAAAACCACTACAAAACTACAAATTAATCCTAAAGTTTCTGGTCTGATCATATTATCCAATATTACTCGATAAATGTTATTCAATAATTGATTTCAATTACTTGAATGAGTTTTATAACATACATAATTATTAATATAACACCATATAATTTAAAAATAGAGGAATTATATTGTGTTACAGTAGATAGATCATTGGTCCTGGAATCTGAAAGAACTGAATTTAAATCCAGTCTCAGATACTTTACTAGCTATGTGACTCTGGACAAGTCATTTAACTGTTGTCTGTTTCACTTTTCTCTTCTATAGAATGGGGATAATGTTAGTATCTTCCTCCCAGGGCTGGTGTGAGGATAAAATGAGATAATATTTGTAAAGGGCTTTGAAAACCTGAAAATGCTATCTAAATGCTAGTTATTATGATACTGGAATTGGTATATTCAAATATATATATATTTTTTTACTGATGTGGTTTATAATTTAAAAAGTTTGGAGGCTACTGGTCTAGATATCCATATTTCTATGCCTTTTTAGGAATGAAGAATGGAAGCTTACATTTCTTTTTATTGATAACACATGCCCCTCCCCATAAAAATACATACATATACTTCCCTCCATGCACTTATATGACCCATATCAATAATTTTACTTTTACATGACAATAATTTCCAATAGATTTACATTTATCATTCAAGCTATATCCCACTTATAATTATCTTCTGATTTGTTTATTATTATTCATTATTTATCCACCAGGAGTTACTTAAAAGTTATCAAGGAGATTGATTACTCTAAGATTGTAGAGTCTAAACTATTGAAGACAAATATATTATAAAATCATTGAATTGAAGGAGTGGACAAGACCTCAAAGATCATGTAGTACAACCTCTATCTGATCAGGAAGCCCTTCCACAAAACTCCTGAAAATTGATCATATAGTTTTTGCTTGAAGACTCTTGGTGAGAAGGAAGCTACTACCTCCCAGGATACCATTCTCCACTTCTGAATAGTTCTAAGCTTCCCACAATAGGCATTTCATTTTTCCCTTTCATCAAGCTGAAACCTGTCATTCTAACACTCCTGCCCCTTCCTCCTGTCTTTAGTGATCAAGCAGATCAAGATCTTTGAAACCAGTTATTCAGCTCCCCCATGCCCACATCTTCAGCTATTCCATCTCCAAATTTCAGGCAATTGCTACTTGACCCTTAAGAATTTCGAGTCTCCACATGAATATTATGTTGAGAAATCAAGCCAATCAACCACACTAAAATAATACTTACTGGAAGCTGGGCTTCTGTTGTAGGTGTTCTTGAGAAATTCCACTTGACCCCAGGTCTCCAGAGCTCTCTAAAAGATCCTTCTTACTACTGCTATGTAGAAGAAGGGCAATGAAGTAGTGATTAAATACTACCTCTGAATGAAATCTGAGTCTGTAGGAATTTCCCAAGCCAACACCTTCCTGTAGATTTATTCTGATCCCAAGAGTGAGAGGAAAATAAAGTAAAAGCAAGGGGATTTCCCCCTGTATTGGCTTAGTAAGTGACTCTGAAGAATGTCCTGAAAACTTCTGGTTCCAAAGAAATAAAAATAATAAGCAGTCACTTACAGTATTTTTTTTTCCTTCTCTTTTCTTTGAATCAAATCTGATTACACACCCAGTCTTGACTTTCAACCAGAACTATTCTGATGGAGATTTCTTCCTTTCATTTATCACTTCTCCTTCAAAAGCCTCAAACAAAAGAGTTTTTAACTCTTTCCATGCTCTACTAGAGAAAGTAGTAAGAATTGCCAGTTAGAAGGTGGGGAAAATCCTAGAGAGATTGTGTCCTGAACACACCCACACCCATATATTCCTCTAGTGGTTTTCAGGAAGTTTTGTTGCCCAATGGAATTATTTCCATCAGGATTAAAAGGTAGCAGAGATAAGCATGATTTCCTATAGCATTCTCTAGTAATCCCTGAAAGGCACACAGACAACAGAATGTCAGCTCTGTAAAAGTTCTATAGTTTGGGTATCTCTAGAGCATCTGAAAAGCATTTAGGTGAGTGTTAAAGTAATCTGAAGGCTGGGTTTGCTTTGCTCTCTGCAGGCAGGTGCCCCATTCTCCCAAATTTAATCTTTTGTATAAAAGACAGCCTGTTATTAAGGGAAAAGCACCGAACCTGGAATCAGTCACAAGTTTTCTAGTCCAATCTCTTCATTTTATGGATGAGCAAACTTGGACTTTTGATTGGTTCCACTTCTATCCCTTTGTCCAGGCTGGGTCCCATATCTAGAACACTCTCCTTGCCTCTGAGATTCCTTGGTTCAAAACTTAGTTTTGTCTCTTTTCTACATGAGGCCTTTTATAATCCTCCTCTCTCCCTACCGGTTAGTGCTTTACTCCCTCCTCCCCCTTCTTCCCCCACAAAGAATAAATTTGTTTTTCCTTTGAATATATTTTGGTTTTACTTACCCAAGAACATGGTTTTTTTCCCCATTAAGTCGACTATAAACTCCTGGAAAGCAAGAACAGGTGTTTTTTGTCTATCTCCAGAACCTAGCACAGTGCCTCCCATGTATGAATATTGGACAACCAATCAATCAATTAACATTTATTAAATGCCTATTATATTCCAGGCACAGTGATTCTGAAAGGGACCAAAAACTTCCCTCAAGGAGTTTACAATCTAATGGAAGAAATAACATGTAAAAAATAAAAAGATGCAAAAGATCTATATCTATATCTATATCTGTCTAAATATATAGATAGAAATATATACACATATAATCACATGTATATATGTATGTGTGTATGTATATGTGTCTCTATACACACACATATAAATATTGTTCAGTTGTTTTTTTATGTCTGACTCTTTCTGATCTCATTTGAGATTTTTTATTTGATATTTTACCATCAAGTTATTTGATGATTTACCATTTCTTTCTTTTATTTTGCACATGAGTAAACTGAGGCAAACTAAGTTAAAAGACTTCCACAGCTAGTAAGTGTCTGAGGCCAGATTTGAACTCAGAAAGATGGGTTTTTCTGACCCCAATATAGCAATATCCACTGTGTCACCTATTTCTCTATAAGATAAATAGGAAATAATTGGCAGAGGGAAGACACTAGAATTCAGAGAAGCTGAAGAAGTCATCCAGTAAAAGATAGAATTTTAGCTGAGACTTGAAGTAACCAGTTGTCAATAGTAGAAGTGGAGGAGGAAGAACATTTTAGGCATGGGGGACAGCCAGAGAAATTTAACATTCAGTTTTTGGCTACAGCATTACTTGCTGTTGGATTTTGGGTAAATCCTTTAAGCTCTCTGAGTTTCAGTTTTCCAACTGTAATGAAGGAGAATAAAAATGAAGTCCAAAGACCAGATAGCTAAATTCTTTACTCATTACTGGATTTGTCACAGGATAACAATTATTTTTGGACACAACAAGACCATCTGTTGTAGAGGGAGCTTGGTAAAATGGAATGAGCGTTGAATATGATATCAAGAGAAACTGAGGTCTGAATCTTGATCCTAATTCTGGAGACTTTTTGCATTTCCACTGCTTAGTACAGTGTCTGCCATATTGTTGTTATTGTTTAGTTCTTTCAGTGGTGTCTAATTCTTTGTGACTCCATTTGGAGTTTTCTTAGTAAAAATACAGGATTAGCTAGTTATCGCCTTCTCCAATTTATTTTACAGATGAGAAAATTGAGGTAAACACATTTAAGTAACTTTTCTAGGATCACACAGCTACTAAGTGTCTGAGGCTGCATTTGAACTCAGGTGGTCCTGACTCCAACTCCAGCACTTTACCTACTGTGCTACCTAGAGGCTTTGGGTAATGATCTTAGCATTGACACTTTCTTCTAAAAACAAATCTAAGCTGGAACATGGGGGAGGGCCCTAAGGGGAAACAAGGGAAGCAGTGCCAATGGCCTATTGGCTTGGGAAAAAAAAAAAAAAAAATCTTGTATCAGAGAGATCCAAGAAATTGAAGAAAAGCTTCAGCTATTTCCTAATCTTGTCCAGAAAAGATTGCCTCTACAAACTCATCCATATATCTACTTAAGATTCTGCAAAATTAATGTTTCTATTTCAAACCTGACCTAAAAATACACAAAGCCAAATAAAGAGATTGCTTATGTGCCCTGGCTTCTACTGAGTCAGGATGGCAGTTCCTGGTATCAATGCAATCATGACCTCTTTAAGATTTTAAAAATTTTCCTGTTTCATTTGCCAAGTTGGCAGAACTTGGCATCTCTTGCCATTTCCAGAAATCTTTTTTTTTTCTTTTAATTTCTGACTGGCATGTCTCCACACCCAAGAAGGTACCAACCTAACTGCGGTTTTCTGAGATAACAAAGAAATGCCATTCTTCCTTGTTCAGGAAACTTTTTTGTCTAATGGCCTTTTTACCCTCAGTAAGAACAATCCTCCTTTTTGTTTGGACTCCAGAAATTCCCAAAGATGAGAGTCAAAATCATGATCCAGGAGAGGCCCTTTTTTCAGAATAAGGTTATGGACACTTCCCAATTCTTATCATCTTGCCAGTGACTTAAAAGGATTTCCCCTACCTGTCTTTTAAGGGCCTCCCAGATTGCAGAATTAAAGGATATTGAGCTGGATAGGGCTGTAAGATATCAGCTTGGTAAGATATCAGACCAAAAGAAGTTTATTTACAAGGTCACACAACTAATCACTGGTGGAGGTGGGGATGAGAATCAGAGTTGTTTTAACCTGTATTTCTTTTATTATTAATAGTTTAAAACATTGAAAAATGCAATGAATAGCTTGCTTGTTTTCTTTCAAGAACTCCTATCTTTTGGTCATTTATCGAGTAATGAATGGCTCTTTTGTCAAATATTTGTAGCAATTCTCTATATAAGTTGGATTTCATACCTTTATCAGAGAAATTTACTATAAATATTTTCCCCAGTTAAATTCCTTTCTGGTTCTAACCACATTAATTTTTAATTTTTTTAATTTTCAAGGTTTTGGGGGTTTTTTTTTTAGTTCCAAATTCTCTTCCTCCTCCACCTATTGAGAAGACAAGAAATACAACATCCAGTATACATATCAAGTCCTGAAAAACATTTTTTCACATTAGCCATCTTCTAAAAAGAAAACCAAGAAAATAAAGAAAAAATATGCTTCAATTTATACTATGAGTCCATCTAATTCTATATCTGGAGATAGCATTTTTGGAATTGTGGTTGAACATTGTATAGATCCGTTATTAAGTCACAGTTGATCATCTTTTGCATTATTATTGTTATAGTGTAAATTGTCCTCCTAGTTTTGGTCACTTAATTTTGTGTCAATTCATACACGTTTTCCTAAATTTTCCTGAAATCATGCCATTTACTATAGTATTCAATCATATTCATATACCATAATTTGTTTAATCATTCCCCAATTGATAGACATCCTGTCAGTTATTAGTTCTTTGCCACCACAGGGAGAGCTGCTATAAATATTTTTGTACATATTTATTTCTTTTTCTGTTTTCTTGATCTTCTTGGGGTATAGACTGAGTAGTGGTATTGCTGGATCACAGGATTTATACAGTTTTATAGTCCTTTAGTTATAGTTCCAAATTATTCTCCAAAATAGTCACACTAGCTCACAAATGCATCAGCAATGAATTAGTATCCCAATTTTTCCATATTCCCTCTAGCATGCCATTTTTTTTTAAATTTTTCTGTCATGTTAGTCAATCTGATAGGTTCAAGATGCAACCTTAGAGTTGTTTTCATTTGTATTTTTCTAATTGTTGGTGTCTTAGAACATTTTTATATGATTATTAATGGCTTTGATTTCTTTCTCTCAAATCAAGTCTTTTGTTTGACCTTTTATCAATTGGAAAAATGGCTCTTATTTTTATATAAAATTTGCTGTATAATTTGACAAATTTGCTATAACTAACTCTCCCTTTCCTCCCTGCCTGCCTTTCTTCCAATTCTGGATGCATTTGTTTTGTTTGTATAAAAACTTTTTAATTTTTTGTAATCAAAATTATTCATTTTACATCTTGTAAACCTCTCTATCTCTCTTTTGATTAAGAAATCTTCCCCTATGCATATATCTGACAGGTGATTCTTCCATGCTCCCCCAATTTGCTCATTAAATCCCTTTTTGTCTAAATTTTGTACCCATTTTGAATTTATCTTCACAAATGATGTGAGGTGTTGGTCTATGCCTAGTTTCTCTCAGATTTGCTTTCCAGTTTTTGTCATATAGTGAGTTTTTATCCCAATATAAAGGATCTTAGGATTTAGTAAACACTAGTTTACTTTGCTCATTTGCTTCTATACATTGTGTACCTTATCTACTCTACTGATCAACTACTTTATTTATTATCTAGTGCCAAATTGTTTCATTAACTATCATTTTGTAATATAGTTTGAAATTTGGTACTGCTAGGTCTCCTTCCTTCACATTAAAAAAATTTTTTTTTTGCCTTTATATGCTTGACCTTTCATTCCTTCAGATGAATTTTGTTATTTTTTTCTAGCTCTATAAAATAATTCATTTGGTGGTTTGATTGGTATAGAACTGAGTAACTAAATCAATTTTGGCAGAATTGTCATTTCTATTATATTGACTTTGCCTTACCCATGAACAATTAATATTTTTCCTATTTTAATATTTGCCTTTATATATGTGAAAAATGTTCCTAAATTAGGTTCATATAGTTCCTGTGTTTGTCTTGACAGAGCATAAAGAATTTTATACTATTTTCAGTTATTTTAAATGAAATTTCTCTTTCAATTTCTTACAGCTGGGTTTTGTTGGTCATATAAAACCGGTTTTGCTTATGCAAAAACTTTTCAATATTATATATTCAAAATTGTTCATTGCCTCTTTTATGATCATCAGAATCCCTTGTTTACTTGAGAAACCTTTTACAAGTTATGAGAAAATATATCCTTTCATTTTTAGGAATCTATTCTGCTATAAGATGTGAAGTATTGGTTTAAATTTAATTTGTGCCAAACTGCTTTTCCCTTCTTCTGTCAGACTTTTCAAAAAGACAGTATCATAGTAATGGATATCTTTGGGATTAGACCACTCTGTACTACTGTGCTACAGAGGCAGCTTGGTAATGCAATGGTTAGAGCACAGACCTTGGTTATTCCCAGATGATCTGAATTTAAATCTGACCTTGGACTGTTAATAGTTGTGTGGTCCTGGGCATATGTTAATCTAATTTTTCCTCTTTAAAAAAAATTAACTAATTTGTTTATTTTACTAGTTTTTTAAAGCTTTAAATTTAATTTATTAGTTTAATATTTTCCCTGATTTTCTTTTTTTCCAGGATCTATTTTTACTGTTGACCTGTTTGAGATCATGTTTACCATCCCTAATTTTTTTAATTGCCTAAGGCATAATAAATTATGTTCCAATCTTCACATTAATTGTGTGAATGGTTCAAATATACCTCTTGTAAAGAATACATTGCTGGATTCTGCTTTTTAATCTATTCTTCTATTTCTTTCAATTGTCATTGATCATCATTTGGCATTGATGAAGACAGCAATGATCTTGAGGTCCCCTGATCTTAGGGGGGCTTCTGTTCTAAGAATAAGTCAGTAGTCCTAAATCTTCTGGCTTTGGAGCCTGCCTCAGGAAACTCCCATGTTCAGTCTGCTTGATTCTGAATAGCCAAACTCCTTAGTCAGATAGCTTCTGGCCTGAGGATAGTCTTACAGATCAAACTCCTGGGACAATAGAGAAGAGCCCACTCTCCAATTCATTGCTGACTGTCAGATAGATAATCTGTGGGTCAGTGATAACCAAATTCTGGAGACCACTTCTCTGGGCCACAGAATTAGCATGTCGATGATAGAAAGCTGGATAAAAGGATCTCTTTGCTTCTGTTTCCTTGCTAAATTCTCTTGGAATTTAGCCCACTTGTAATGGCGTTTATAATTACAATAAAACTTTGCCTCATGACCAGGAAATGGGTTTAAACCTGCAAATTCTTTTGAGATGGCTCATAACACTGGTTTATGACCCCACACTTCTGGGTCTCCTTCACAACTTCAACAGCATCACAATCTTAATTATGACTATTGTCTTTTTCCTCAACTATATCCTCATAATTTTTTCTTTCTTTCCTCCTGGAATGCCTTTTTTCAAAGAAAAAGGAGGTGAGGGAGGGGATCAACTCTACTAATCTATAATATTTCTGAAATGGTCTCATTCTATCCATCTCACCTTTCTTCATCCAATCCAGTAGACTGGTTTAGGGGTTTTAGGAGGTTTAGGGAGATAGATCATGTTCAAATTTCCTTTGCCCATTTCAGAGAAGAGAAGTTCATGAAACATCTAATTTGCCTCCCTTCCCTTTCCTCCATGTTTGTTTACTCTTCTTCTAGAATATCCTGATTAAGAGAAACTATAAACCCCCTATTCCTCCTTCATTTCTTCTCTCATGTACTTCTTTCTCCCTACTTTCTCTTACCTCTCTTAAAAATAAAGCATAATATAACCATACTCAGGCCCTGAATTTTTCTTGTATTTATTCTTTTTGTGTCTTTGTGACTGCTGAGCTCAGTAGGATTCTGAAGGGACATTTTATCTTTTTTCACTCTATCAAAATGTAAATACTAGATTTCTCTTGTTTCGTGCATTTGCATTTCAAAGATTCTACTCAATTCTGGTCTTTTCATCAGGAATTCTTGAAAGTCTTTTATTCTAATTAAACTGTCAATTTCTCTTCCTAGGATTATACACAGTTTTACAGGTTACATTTCTCTTGGCTAGAAAGCTTCATATTTTAGCTTATATTGTGTATATTCCAATAACTTCTCCTTTCTAGTACTTTTAGTACAGTCCTCTGTGACACTAACTGTGGTTTTTTTGTTACTTGAATTTTACTTTTTGATTTCTTTGCAGTGTATTTTACTTTGAAGTGGAAAATCTGTTTTTCAGCTGTGACATTCTTGGCAATTTGGGCTTTCCTTCAGAAAGTGACTGATGTATTCTTTTAAAATTCACTTTATCTTCTGGAACTAATAGATCTGGTTTTGTTTTATGATTTCTTGAAATACAGTATCCAGGTTTTTTGTGTGGTCATTTCTCAGGGAGTTCATCCTTGACTAATGTATCTCAATCTGTTTTACAGGTGATTTATATTTGATAGTGGACACCTTGTTTAAAGAAAATCTTTGTTTGGGCCTTTGTATTCATAAATGAAGCAAACTCAGGTAGAGAAAACTAAAAGGAATTTTTAAAAAAACAACAAGGCCGAGACAAATTGGTGGGATGGTCATGAGGGATCAATGCAGGTCTCAAACTGCCTCCTGCTTTTAAAGATAACATTGTAATAAAAGCAAGAAAAATCTAATAGGCAGATATCTACAAAAGGGTATAGATTATAGGGGCTCAGATCCTCCCTCTTTGCCACATCATGGGAAATGAGGTTAAAGAGAAGGAGGATAGAATTAATGCCCATGTAACTATGTACTGAACAGCAGGTAATAAATAATAAGAAGAATAAGGAAATGGGTCAAAGTATTTGCAGACTGACTGACGCCCAATAGGCTGATTAATTTTAAGCAAGTATGTACTAGGGAGGACAAGCCAGACTGTAAACAGGGGGGTACAAATTTCAATAACCTTACATATTCTTGTAACTTTTCACTTTTTGGATATTGTTCAAATATTTTTTGTTTCATTGAAACATTGAATTCTGTTGGTTTTATTCTATTTTTTAAGTAGTCTACTTGGGTCATGTTTTCTACCTTTTGTTCTAAACTATTCTCTTTCCATTTTTTCTTTCAAATGCTCACATTTCATATTTTTTTCTTTCTTCCTTTCTTTTTTCTATTCTTGATTTCCTTGTACCTAAACCATTCTTTTAACAAGGTTCTACTTATGCTTTTGTTAGAGTTATTTTTTTCTGGGTTTACCCTTTGGGCTTTTATAAACCTATAGTATTCAGTTTCTTCATGGTTTTTTTTTTTTGTTTGTTTGTTTGATTGTTTTGTTTTGTTTCCTTTATTTTTGTCTCTCCAGTCTTAATTCTTGGACCAGAATTTTGATGTAGGATCAAGCTTTACTCTTCCATTCTTGAATGGCATAGGCAGGCCGTTCCAAGCCAGATCCCCTCTGTAATCTGGGTCACAGCTGTTTCCCTGTCACAGTTCTGGATGGAGTAGCTGAGCCTAACACCTTGCCCTCTGTTGAATTGCCTTCCTGCAGATGCTTGCCTTGTCCCACAAAAAATGGGACTTAGCTTTGTTCTCTGCTTTGGCCATGAGAATCTTTAACCAGATTTCAAAAGTCAGGCCAGTTTCAAGCCTTCTGGAGGATCTTTGGTGTGGGCTTACTTAACATGTGCTTTTATTCTTCATTTCCTCAGGTAGTCCCCTACTAGGATCTGGTTTTACTGCTACAGTTCTGACAGGTATAATTTGTCTGGGACTACTGACTTATATTCATCATCCTCTTACAATCTCTTTGTTTATCTTGGGTTTCCATTCTCTATTAACTATTTTTTTCCCCTGTCCCTCCCAGTACAAAGATCATTTCCATTTCATAGCATATTATGGAATTTTCCCAGGCATTAAAATCAAGTTTACTGCACTAGAATTTTTAAAAATCTATCTATTTTTTCCTTTTTTAAAAATAATAGCAGCAAAATAAGAATTGAGTAGTTCTTTTTTCCCTTTATTTTTCCATTATTATTTTCCTATCCACACTGACAAGAAGTCTTATTTTTTTTTTTTTTTAAATAAAAAGTCATAGCGTTAGAGCTGGAAGGGACCTTAGAATTTACCTAGTTTTGTAGAGGAGGGAAAAAAAAGGGTGAGAAAGAGGAAACCACTTGGCTAAAGGTCACACAACTCAGAAAGAAAAACAGAGGAAGATAAAAATAGGCTGATGACACTAATGCATATTAATGCAAAGATCTTAAATATAACATTGGGAAAAATGCTTTAATAATGTATACAATTATTCACTGTGACCAGAGTTAATTTATAAATGAATATAAGGATGGATTAATATTGGAAAAGTATAAACAAATAAATAAAAAACTTAATAACAAAAAACATACTATTCTATCAATAGATGCAGGAAAAGCTTCAGAATAATTATATTACTTGTTTATATTAAAACACTAAACGCATAAGAGTAAAAGGAACTTTGATTTATATTGTGAAGAATGTCTGTCTAAAATCAAAATCTAGCATTATTTATTAAAGTGAAACACTGGAAATTGTTCCAATAGAATCAGGTATGAAGTAAGGATCCCTACTGCCTCTGCTGTTATTTGGCTCAGTGTTAGACATGCTAACTATATCATCAAGACAGTAAAAATAAATCGAATGAATAATTATAAATAAAAATGACAAACTTACCTCTAGTTTGCAAATAATGTGAAAATAAACCCTCTCTAAGGTTTACTTAGAGAAGTGGAGAGAGTCAATGAAAAAATGAACCACAGTAATGGTACTAGTAATGTACAAGACTACAAAATAAATCCACAGGAATCATTAGCCTTACTGTTTTATACTGACAAAATCCAGAATAAAGAGATAGGAAAAGAAGTTCCTTTTAATATAATAACTAAATGAATTAAATTATATAGGAATTACATTCACATTAGACATAAATGTAAGTACAAAACAATTTTTAGAAATAATGAAAGAGCTAAATTAGCAGAGAGACAGTCAGTGTTTATTGCTAGACTGCCAATATAAGGGCAGCTGGAGGGTAGATAAGAGTGCCAAGCCTGGAGTCAGGAGACTTATCTTTCTGTGTTCAAACCTAGCTTCAGACACTTGCCAGCTGGAGCAAGACATTTAAGCCTGTTTGCCTCGTTATTTATCTATAAAATGAGCTGGAGTAGGAAATGGCAAGTTATTCTAGTATCTTTACCAAGAAAACCCCAAATGGAGTCAAGAGACTTGGGCACGACTGAGACACCTGAAAGCAACAATGATAAAGGTAGATAGATTGTTCATAACTCAGGAAACAATTACAGGCAGTGCAAATGGACAATGAACTGAAAAGAAGAGAACAGGTTAGCATTTTCAGGAAATTGTAGTATTCTTTTACTGACTCTATGATGAACAGATATAAAATACCTGCTCTCATAGTTCTTTATCTCAGGATTCATTTGTCTAAAATTCAATTTAGAGAGAAACAATTTAGTAGTTTCTAATAATAAGCAACAATAAGTATTTTATAATGGAAGCACCATAGTGCAGGGGGAAAAGCACTAGAAGCAGAGCAGAAAGACTGGTTAAACCCCAAATCTGCTCTTTGCCTATCTGTGTGACTTTGAACAAATCACTTAGCTCTTTCCAGGTTTGTATTCTAAAGTAAGGGGGTTCAATGAGGTATATTGTAAGGTCTCCTCCAATTCCAAATTTATAATCTCTGAGGTTTCTATAATTCTAGAACTTTATATTTATAGCAATAAGATGAGAAGGGCCATATATGAGGACCTTAACCTATCTGTCTTGTTGCTTTGTAATTTCTTTCAGACAGGCCTTTCCTATGGTTGCCCAATGGGGCTACTTCAACTTCTCACTTGCTATTGCTCTGATATTTGCAAAGCCAAAAACAGAACACACTCACTGTAACTCCAAAGACAGGTGGCCTTCATTCTAAAACCTACATAGGAAAATTTGGAGTTACAAAAAAATTGAGGAGGAGGGTAGCTACTGACTTTATAAAATCACTTTAATAAAGGAGTCACTTTGAGGTGCCTTTTTATAGAAAGTGTTTCATCTACTTTTGGGTCATGGATTCCTTTGGCAGGCTTGCAAAGCCAAGGGACCTCTTTTCAGAAAAAAAATTTCTTTCAAATGTATATAGGATTATAGAGGAAATTGATTATTATGAAATACTGGTATCAAAAATAAAAACAAAGAAAATCCAAATTTTTGGACCCCAAGTTAAAATCTTTTACTTTATAACTAGCTCCTTTAGTGCCTTAGACTTGGATCCTGAAGAAAAGACATCTCAGGATGGAAGGACATGAATTCAAAAAGTGTCTCTGACTTTTGTCAGTAGTTGTGTTAATCTAAGCAAACCACTTGTGTCAGCCTCAGTTTTATCATTGATGAAATGAAGATAAAAATAGATTTTTACCAATAAACTACTCTCTGCCCCCTTCCTCTCCTTTATCTCTTTTTTAGCTTTAAAAAAAAAAAACTTCCTAAATGAACCATAGGTAGACACCTTAGGGAAGATTCTCAAGAGATCATAACTTTGCTGACGCTCCCCTAGGTACTATACTCAGCAGCTTTTTGAAGCCTCTGAGATTTAGCCCAACCAGTGGATACTTCTTCAGTTCCCTGTGGGTGGTTTTTGGAGATAAAGATACTGACAATAAAGAAGTCCAGAAGAGGCAGACAGATTCTTGGAAATCTTTCTTCCTACACTGAGAAACCTCATGTCCCTTTCTGAGCTCATGGAGAGAGCAATTGCTACTAAACGCCAACAAGACCAACACAAATCTGTCCAAAGAAGCTGTTCTCCAAATATACAGAGAAAGCAAGGAAGGAGTAAATGACTTCCACTGGTTCTATGGCATCCTCCAACCACTGTTTTCTTGGAGAGTCTGTTTGCAAATAATGCTCCCTATCTTTGGTGTAAGTGGTCTGTGTTGTATATTTTAACAACTTGTAAATATTTGTGTAAGAAAGTCTTTGGCTGGCAACTATCTCAAGAGGAAAGAAGGGCTTTATAGAGCCAAACCATACCATACAATATTGTAATTAGCAGCACAAATAAAAACGGATTTGTCTCTTTCATCTGAAACCCAGTACACTTAATACTGCTAGAGGCTTTAGCAAAGAGAATTTGCAAAAGCGGATTTTCTAAGCTTTTAAGAGTTTCCTATACAGCTTGGGATACAAAATACTCTCGATTTTTTTTTTTTTCCCTCCTCTCTACTTAGCAAAATTAATTGGGTTAACATTAATTAGGAAATTAATGTTCATTGGGCATTTGGAGTAGGTCTAAGATGCATGCAACTCCAAAAGCATAAGAAAAAAGGGTTGTTTTAAACCTTGAGGATAGTGTTAAGGCCATGTAGTATAACCTTGGGACACCTATGGGACTTAGGGAAGTGTCTGTCCCAATTCATTCAGGCGGGAGGACCTGAGGAGCATAATTTATTGCAAAGGATAGGAAGGTGGCTGAAGTAAGTGCTGTGGAGAGTTCTCCAAAGTCCTCCACTGCATCCTGACCATCATTAGTCATCCTGACTTTTTCGTCTTGACATTGGATTTTCTTTGAGGTTGATGACTTTGGGAAATTATGCTTCACTTCAATCCAATTCACACACAAGTCAAGACATCACTCAAAAGGTTATTGGCTCTCTTTGAAAACAACCTACATAGATACATAATGGAATCCTATGAAATAGTGGAAAGAACACCCTAGACTTGATGTTAGTAGACTCTTGGGTTTACTTGCTGGCTCTATGACCTAGAAAAATCATTATAAAAAAAAGATCTTGAAGGGAAAGGGGTGTTGGTGAAAATATAACCTGAGGGTATGGGAAATTATAACCTTACAGGCCAAATGAAGCCCACCATCTATTTTGTATGGTTAGTGATCTAAGAATGATTTTTGCATTTTTAAAAATGAATTTTATTGTACTTATAGTATTAAGCTCTTATGGTCACTTTTATGGGCTTCTGTTTCCTAATCTTAAAATGAGGGATTGGAATAAATTATCTGCAAATTTCCTTCTAGTTTTAATATTCTATGACTATGATTAAAAGGGTAAAGAAGGAAGGTAACATCCTCAGGGTCATATAATTAATAAGTATCTGAACCCAAATTTGGACATGGGTCTTTCCTAACTCCAAGCCACTGAGTCACCAAACTGTACTGTGAGTCTGTCAATAAAGATTTACTAAGTGCCTACCACATACAGACATTTTTATGTTTACTCTTCATTCTTAACATTTTCTCTCTTTTTAAGTCAAGAGATTCACCACCACCACCAAAAACCCCAAACCAAATCAAACTCACATTTGTAGTATTGCTCATTTCTAAGGTGTAAATAAATGCTCACATTGCAAATTTAAAAATTGGTTCTCACAAACTGTGAGCTTGCTCTAGCACATAAGTCTTTGGGAAAATCCAGAGAAAAATCCAAAAATAGGAGCCTCAATGCCTGGGAATCATTTCTCACTTTTCTGAAGTTTCCTGGTGAGTTGTTCTGAGCATGGAGTGGATCCACTTCAAAGTTAGTCCAAGAGCCGGCACTAGCCCTAAGGTCCTATGCAATCCCTGCTCTCTCTCACAGTCTGAAATTGGAGTAAGATCCCATTCAATCCCTATCTAACTGGGACAGGTGAGTCAACAAAATGCATGGCAGCCCCCATCCCTATCCCATTGCACCTATAAACCAGTGGAGAGTGAGGGCAATGGCAAACACCAGCAGACCCCCTGGGAGGCTTGAAGGCCTTCCTTCTTAGGAAAATGCTTTAAAATGTGCAAAACAAACAAACAAACAAAAAGGATTACAAAGGAAATTAATATTGAAATATAGGTCTCAAAATATTAAAAAATCAAACAACAAATATGACGAGGCAGGTTGAATGGCTAATTCCCTGGCAATTTCTGCAGTTTACCTTCTGACCTTGAGTGAACTTTTCAGTTAAATCTCTGCTTTGGCAACCAGTGTGCCTCTCATTTCAATCCTTTGGATTGAATTCTGAATAAATTTGATTTTTCAATTTATTTGCTCTCCTCCCAACTCAGCCCCCAGTCCTGCTGGATGTACCATCCACACCCTCAGAATGCTCTTTGTGGGAGTAGAAGGGTGATGATAGAGTATCCTCTGTATCAAGAAAGGGTATGGTGGCCCTCATCCCTATCCTATCACACTTTAAAAAAAAAATCAGTGAAAGGTGAGGCTGGTGGCAAACACCAGCAATCACAATGGAAAGCTTAGAAACCATCTCAGGAAAATACTTTAAAATGTGTAAAATAAAAAAAAATAGGATTATAAAGGAAATTAGTTACATTGAAATATAGATCTCAAAGTATTAAAAAATCAAACAACAAATTTGAGAAGGGTTCTGTTATTCAATGATATGCATATGTTATGATTTGGATATTATATGATAGACGTGGGTTTAATTCTTCAATTTACTAGTTTTACTAGTCATGTGACTATGGACAAAGTAACTTTTGCTAATCCCAGTTTTTTCATCAGTAAAATGGTGGTAATAATACTGACAAGACACACAAGATTTTGAGGAAAATATTTTTAAAAGTGCCCTGTAAATGTGAGTTATTTATCATTATTATTACCTGTTATTGTATGTATGTGTGTGTTTTTTAACTGTTCAATTCTTGTCCTTTAGTAAGATCTTTATAATTGCTTAACTAAATAATCTTTATTTTGCTGCAGTATAAAAATGCTTAAATCCTTGAACAAACACTTAAAAGTCTTGTCTATATTGAACATCTGCTTGAGCTCCCTATGATGGAAGATTAAAAGGCTCATTTTGTCTTTTTTTAAGCCTTGAGATCAAGGCTTGCCTGCTGCTTGTCCCCTCATACCCTGTTGGAGGCTGAGTGTAAGAGAATTCTACATTCTGGTATAAGCCACAAAGCATGATCAGGGGACTGTACTTTGAGGAACAACATCTGCTTAGAAGGAAAGTGAAGTTGGGAAGACAGAATTAAGTCTCTTTTTTTTATTCTTACTACACCTCTATGCCTGGATCAGAACATCAAAACTGCAGTTCTGCTCTTTGGTGTATTCTCTACCCTTCATGTCTTTCTACCATACATTCCTTGAAACATTTTCTTCTGGCCATCACTCTACTGCAGAAAATATAAACATATTATATATACATATATTATATATACATACATAATATTTATATATTAGTTCTCTTCAAGTTCTAAAATTTTAACCCTATTTCTGGTAACATTTCATGCTTATTTTCTCCTATCTTCTGTCCTAAGTACTACAGTTTTTCTAGTAATAGAATTTAGGATTTTGTTTTGGACCAAATGACAAATGTTTATTTTGGGTGCCTTTTAAATAAATGATTCATAAATCATTAACTCAAAAATATCAGAGATCTATTTTACAAAGATTTCAGTCAGCACCACAGATATTGCGTTCTTGTCAATTTTTATATTTTGTGTATGGATAGACAGAACAAAATTCATGAGCATAGTAGGATCAAAGATTTTGAAGTGGAAGAGACCTTGTAGATCATTTTGCAAATCTCTTCATTTTTCAAATGAGGATTTTTCAAATTTTTCTATTTTTTTATTTTTCAATTTTTTTTATGTTGCTTATTTAGACATTTTAAAGTTTGACACCAACTACATTCACTGATTTCATGAGAACATTCAAATTGTTATTCAGCAGTTAGATGGCACAATGGACAGAAAATTAGGTTTGGAGTCAGGAAGATCTAAGTTCCAATCAAGACCCTCAGTAAGTCAATTGAGTGTTTCAGTTTCCTTATCTGTAAAATGAGATGGAGAAGGAAATGGCAAAACACTCCAGCACCTTTGCCAAGAAAACCACAAATGGGGTCATAAAGAGTGGAATATGATTGAAAAAATGACCCAACATCAAGGCAAGAAATTTCTTGAAAAATGGAGCTATGATAGCATATAAAAATTTATACTGATGATTTTATTCATCTTGAACATGTACTTTTCTTACAAGTGTCAAAATTCATTCATTTTCTCATTCATCCATCTATGCCAAATACTATTGGAGCCAAATCCATTGTGCAAAGCACTGTATTAAGTGCTAAAAAAGGATGTACTAGGTGCTATGATTACTTGACCATAGATTTTATAATCTAATGAGAGAATATATCAAAAGTATATTAAAAAGTAAATTAAAATATGATGAATACGCATGAGAGGTATAAACAAAGTGCTATGATAACTCAGAGAAAGAACCAACCTTTCATTGGGATCCTGGTGATGTAGGAATGGGGGGGGAGGGGGAACATTACACAATGAGAAGTGGTAGGGAAACAAGTAGTATCATCTTTAAAGTAGATTGGGGGAGGAAAAGAAGAAGGAGGTTAGACTGTAAAGATAAGTTGGAGACAGATTATAGGGGGCTTTGAAAGTCAGGCGAGGAAGTTTAGACTTTGAGGCAAGAAGGCATGGAAGGTATTTGAACTCTTTTTGAAGATTTCATGATCTCTGTATTTTTGAAGAATTTCTAAGGACCACATATGTCTAAGAGTTTTGCGGCTATTTATACTATTTGTAGCTATTAAACCACAATAGCTGTTCAGAAGTTATTACAAATTACTTTAAAAGAGTCTCTTGGCCCAAATCCTCAGAGGTTGCCTGGAAAAGAGATCAGAAGATAAATTAGAGAGAGAATGAACTGAATAAATCCAGAACAGAGGGAACAAATATGCTAGATTATAACCTTCTGAAGAATTGCATCATTTTACATAAGCATACATATACACAGAAATTACATTACATCTTGAATATAAATGAATAATAATAGCTAACATTTATAAGTACTTTAATGTTTAAAAGGGAATTATATACATTATTTCATATTATCCTCACAACCCTAAAAATAGGTGCTATTATTTCCATTTTACAAATGAGGAAACTGAGGCAGATAAGTGAAGTGTCATTCCCTAGGATCACAGTTATTAAATGTTTGAAGCAGGAATTGAACTAAGGATTTCTTGGCTCAATCTCCAGAGCTCTATTCACTATGCCATGTATGAGTAGTGATGAATATTTATCAAAAATTAATATTCATGTCAAAGAAATTTTATACTAATCTCATCAATAATAATTTGTGAATTATGTTATTTTATTAAAAATTAATATTAACAAAAAGGCTAAGCAATATGTTATCATTGTTTCCTAATAGTCCATAATTATGCACTTACTTCATTTAGGAAGAGCCCTGAGAAGCATTTATAATACTCTCCATCCAACACAAGTACAATTAGCTTAATTAAGTGTCAACTGGGAGCAGATAGTGGATAGAGTATGGATAGACTCCAAATCTGCATTCAAAAGGACCTGGTTCAAATCCAATCTCAGACATTTCCTATTTGACCTTGAGCAATTTACTCAACCTTGTCTCGGTTTCCTGATCTGCAAAATGAGCTGGAGAAGAAAATGGCAAAGCAGTCCAGTATCTCAGTCCAGTATCTTTGCCAAGAGGAGCCCAAAGGGGGTCATGATGAATTGGACAAGCCTGAAAAATGACTGAGCAACAAGAAGTATGAGGAGAGCTTAGTCCTAAAGGGATAAAGTATGGAAGAAAAGGTAGAGGGAAGCATGGAAAGTTAGGAGAAAAGATTTTGGGAAATAAAGAGTTAGGGAATTACAGAGGGAGTAAACATCAAGGAGAGCAGATTCTAGAGCAAAATATTTTCTTTCTTTGGCCTCTCTTCATTTTGTTGTTTGTTAAGTCATTTTTCAGTTGGTCTGACTGTAACTCCATTTGGGGTTTTCTTGATAAAGACATTAGAGCGGTTTGCATTTCCTTCTTCTGCTTATTTTACAGATGAATAAACTGAGGGAAACAGGATTAAGTGACTTGCCCAGGGTCACATAGCTAGTAAGTGTCTGAGGCCAGATTTGAACCCTTCCTGATTTCAGGACCAGTATTTTTTATCAGGGACTTGTAACTTTTTTGATGAGAGATTAACAAATGAGAATTAATGACCTTAGCTTCCTTCCAAGCTCAGCTCAAATGCCTCTTGCTGTACCCCTCCAGTTTTTTGTGCCTATCCCACATATATTATTATTTTGTATTTATTTCACATACATTTTGCATTTATCATGTGAGTCAGTAAAACATAAGCTTCTTGAGGGCAGGAGCAGCAAGGCCAGACAGCACCCAGGAATTGATTTCAATAATCCATAACATACCAAGGAGGAGTTATTTAAACTGTCTGGGTCTTACTTCAAGTATAAAATAATGGCATTAGACCAGATTGCCTCCAAGACAGTTCCAGAGTTATGATTGTATGATCCAAATATACCTCAAGGACTTCTGGCGTTTGTCAGTGTGAGAACTCCATCCCAATAAGAACCCAACCTGTTTATAACAAAGTCTAAGAGAGATCTCCAAGGCTTAGAGAGAGATTAAATAATTGGCCCATGGCCATTCTGTTGCTAAAGTCAAGAGCAATGATCTGAATCCCGATCTTCCTTGCTTCAGGTCTAATGCTTTACCCACTGAAACATGCTGCTGCTTATGTAGTCCACCTCCCCAATCAATCAATAAACATTTATTACATATTTACTATATTCAAGTCTTTACTTAGACAGGCAAATAAAGAATTTTATTTATAATTTTTTTTAATCTGAAATTCTCTCTCTCTAAACCTACTGAGAAGCCAGGAAATAAACTATCACACATGTGAAATCTTGCAAAACAGTAATTTTAAAGAATCGTCTTCATTTGCTTGGGTACTGTACCTATTTGTGCTTTTTGACAGGGTTTTCCTAATCTCAGCAAATCAGAAATCATTCTAACTCTGATGTCATGGGTAGTTCTTCTGTTTATAAATGTAACTTGCAAAGCAGTTGAACCTATTATTACTCTCTGTTTTCAATTACAATCCACAGTTATATTTCTTTCTGTGCAATAAAGAAATTCAATAGGAGATCATATTTTCCAAAGAGGAACACCCTGTGAATTATGAGAATGTGTCAGATTTTTTGGAGTCTTAATTTCATCTTGTTTTAAGTTTTAACCTTTTATGTTTTAATACATTTAAGTTTTAATACAAATATTTTAGATAGAAGGCAACCAGGGAAGGATATAAAAAACCGATCCCAATTTTTTTAATTGCAAGAGGCTACCTGTCAATATCTGATTCCAAAGATACCCTCAACCATATCTGTTCATTATAAATAGCCTTGTAAGTTGGTTAATTCTCCATGTGGAAACCTCATTTCTCAAGTGAGTTTTTATTTTTTCATTTTACAAATCTCACATTTTCTCCATGTTGGATGCACTTCAGTAGGGTCCTCAATTCCAGGGATGATAAAATGGATACTCAATTAAAGTAGAAAGGAAAATGGGCAAATAGAAAGGAAGGATAAGTAAGAGAACAGAGAGAGTTAGGGGAACTGATTTATTGGTAATTGCTAAGGATAAAAATTTGATAGACAGTCAATTATGAAAGGCAGGAATGATTTGGTATCAAAATCTAGAAGACAAAACCTATTCAGAAGTCACATGGACAATATCATAACTCCTTCTTTAACTGCCAGAGTTAGAGTTACCAAAATTGATATCAAATACAGAAGCTCCTATGATTAATTTTTAAACAGTGCTTTTCCTGAAGAAGACTTAGCTAGGGATATAATGGCTATGGTCAGGTATTTGAAGACTAACGTGGAAAAGGGATTAAATTTATTCTGCTGTAGCTCCAAGTAGCAAAAGGAAGGAGTGTTGGAGCTTGTGCAGGTACATTTAGGTTAAATATAAGGGAAAGACTTCCTAATCCTAAGAGATCTTTCAGGAGGGAGTGGGCTCTACTGACTAGGCAAAGACCATTTGTGACAGATAATGGTCAGCAGTCCCCTTGTCCTTTTTGTACTGAAAACATAATTTCCTCCAAAAATAACTTTAAAAGAGGTAAGGCCCAGTGATGTGTGTCTGAGAGACACACATATTTATTATAAGGATCTAGTTTTTCCCTTTTTATTTTTTCTAGCAGGAGAGGTGAGAAAAAGAGAAAATATACTTGTTAATTGAAAAAATTAATTAACAAACTATTTAATGAGTATTGGCACATGCTGGGAGGAAAATCTTCCAACAAAAATCATCTATTAATTATTTGAAAATAGAAGGGATTCTTCTACAGACAGAGGCTGACCTGGAAGGCTTTTGAGATCCCTTTTAACTCTTAAATTCTGTACCTTGGACACTGTGCTACTAATGGAAAAGTAGCTTAATAAATATTAATTAATCAATTGTCTGGGTTCAAAATACCCAGGGGATGCCATGAGGAAGTTGTATTAAACCCACATCAGAAATACTTAATAGTTTCTCTAATCCATTAAGATACGTGACATGTAGATGAGAAAACCATTGTGAATTCTATCTTTTTCAGACAAACAAAATAAATGATTCTTTCCAAGACTGACAGCAGCAACTTTATTTGATGATGTAGATGTGTATTTCTTCCCAGATCTATTACAATCAAGAGGTACACCCTGAGCAGCCAACGGAGAGGTCACTTTTGTTGTTTGCACAACATTCCATAAAGATTCAAAAGAAATCATCAACAAACCCTTTGCTCCTTATCTCTGATTCTTGAGATAATTACAAAGTCATGAAACAAAACTATAATTAAAAAATTATTGACTCTTTGAAAATTTTTAAAAGCACCAAGAAACACTTGAAGTGTGTTCTGCTGAATTGAGAAGATTTAAGATCATAAGTTGCAACATCAAAACAAATTAGAGAGGGTTTGTTTGTTTGTTTGTTTAATGAGAAAGATCAATAGTTCCTGATTGAAAAATCCTTGCTGTGGTTGAGTATGTTGTCAAAAGTAGAGTTCTTTGGTGAGCATGGAGACCATGCATGGAATCTGTTTCTTCTCATTGAAAGAAGGGTTGTCGGACTGAGATTCAAAGTCCATGGCCACTCTGTAGTTCACTCGCGTGAGGATCTGCATGATTTCCAGGCTTTTCCCGTCCTCATTTAGTACAGAGCAGAGGGCCTGCACAAACCAAGAGCCCTTTCCTGGATTCCTCCATGAATAATAGCCTTCAGAGAGAAGAGAAGGAAGATCAAAGAAGCTGTTTTAGATAGTTGGTTCCCAATGAGCCTTTGTGAAGAGATAACTTCTGTGTATCAGAAAGGCCTTTCTGAATTGGCTTTATAGAAATTCTTTTAAGCAGTTCTAATTATGCTTGTGTGATATATAATATATAATAAATAATATATAATAATATATAATCACTGCTGATTATAGGATTACAGACTCAGAACTAGAAAGAACCTCAGCGATCATCAAGGCTAGCTTCCTTATTTTTTAGGTGAGGAAACCGAGACCCAGAAACTTTAAGTGATTTATCTGAGATGATAAAATGAATAAATATGTAAGGTGGGATTTGAACTCATGGCTCCCTGACTCCAAATCCAGCCTGCTGGGCAGTAGATAGTGTTGGACTCAGAATCAGAAAGAATGATGTTCAAATCCTGCCTAATAGACATATTAGCTCTGTGATTCTGAGCAAGTCATTGAATATCAGTTTTCTTAAATTATAAAATAAGGTTTATAAGAGTATCTCTTTCCCAGGGATATAATGAAGACCAAATAGGATAATATATGTTAGGAGCTTCACAAACCTTAAATAAGGACCTATATTATTGGCAATTAGGGCTATAGTCTTTTCTTATTATTATTCAGAAAGAACATTCTCATTACTATTCTCACTACTATGAAACAAGGGAAGGGCTACTAATGGCAGGTTAATGAAAGAAAAGAAATAGACTCAACTCTTGTTTATTGCTGAGTCTACAATGAGAATCTTACTGATTAAATGGAATTTCTGTCCTCAAGCAAATTTAAAAACAACCAGAAAAAATCATTGGTTTGCTTATGGGTTATATGTTGTTTTTCAGATTTCTCTCTGAAAGGACACAGCATCAGTTGCTGCCAGAAAAAGAATCCCAGTTTGATTATACTTCTAACATGTTTTTGTCTAAATCCAATGGGAAAAAATTTATTTCTTAAGACTTGCACTGTATTTTCTTGTTTCAAAGTACTATTTTGTACTGTCACTCATTTGATCCTCTTAGAAGTAGATAGGACAGGTATTACTATATTGGTCAGAATACAAGCTGTCCTAAAAAGCAATCTTTTTGTAAATTAATAAAATGTATACACTGAAAAATAATTATTCAAAATTATTTTATTTGCTAGTAGCTTTCTTTCCCTGTGCTCTTATCCTTCCTCGACCTGCACCATCCACAAGAAATATATTTTGCATTTACTTTATGTGCATGTTATTTCCTAATAACAGAATGGACAAGGACTACTTTATTTTTGTGTCTTATTTTAAGTACCTCGCACAGAGCTTGGAGTGTAGTAAGGACTTAATAAATGCTTGTTAATGAAAGAACTGTGAAAAGGAACATGGATTTGGAGCAAGATGCCCTTTTCCAGGTAAAAGCCTTGGTTCCACTTCTAACTTCTATAATTAACTTCAAATAAATCACCTTATTTATCTAGATCTATTTTTTTCACCTGTAAAAGGACTATAAAGTCCTGGAATAGATTTTTAAGAGGTAGAGGAATCTACTTATAAAAGCTGCCTCATTTTCACTTGACTTCAACTCTTCTCTCACTCACTTGATTACTTTCAAAGCTTAAAAACACAAGGATTCCAGAATCTCTGCTTCCCTCACCAAGAAGGGAGTGTAGAACAGAGATAGAGATAGAAACAAGAAGACCTGGTGATGATTTTATAACAGGGAGTAAGTGAGACTGAAGAGATGATACTGGGGTTGGGAACCTGAGTAACTGGCAGAATGGTGGTGCCTTCTAAGTTAGCTCTTCTCAAATTGTTTGATTTCAGAACCCCTTGACACCCTTGAAAATTACTGAACCCCCCCCCAAAATAGCCTTTGTTTAAAATGGGTTATATCAATTGACATTTACTGTATTAGAAATGAAAACTGATAAAATTTTAAAATATTCATTTAAAAATAATAATAAACCCATTACATGTTAACATAAATAATTTTTTATGAAAAATAACTACATTTTCCAATGAAAAAAATATCTAGTGAGAAGATTAGCAGCTTTGCATATTTTTTGCAAATCTCTTAAATGTCTGGCTTTATAGAAGGCAGCTGGATTCTTCTATCTGCTTCTGCATTCAATCTGTTACAATATGTTGTTGTGGTTGAAGTAGACCTAAGAAAATCCATTTTCATAAAGATATGTAATTGTATCTTAGTGTTCTTATGAAAATAGTTTTGATCTTGTAGGACCTTCTGAAAAGGTTTTGGGGAATCCCAGGGGTTCACAGACCAGGTAATAAAGAAACTCAGAAGAGAGTTGGGCTTTTTTGGGGAAGGGGCAGGAATGAAGATTTAATTTTAGTTTTTTGATAAGTTGACAATAGTTTGAAATAGCCAACAGACATTTTTTGGTTTTGAGAGATTGGACCTAAAAGGAACTACAGATGAATATATTTCTATATATCTAACTGGATCTATCTATCATATTTCTACCTAACTATCTATAAATATACAAATTATATATATAATAGTTTAAACCCATGAGGGTCTATAAGGTCAGCAGTGAGAATGTATAGAAAAAGAGGACCTAGGACAGAGATTTATGTGTAAACATAGAGGCTCTTTGAAAATCACTTAATAAAGTGATCTCATGATTTGATGACCTTCTCGTCTTTCTCCCCACTGGCCACAAAGGACATAGCATGATATATGGTAGGGTGGGTCTAAGATGGATGAAGATTCATCCCAGGAGCTGAGAAGGAATAATCTTTTTAAGTATTGAAGGAGAAAATGAAAGAAGGAAGTGAAGTGTTTATGAAAACCCAGAGAAGAAAGAATATCTAGCACAGAGCAGTCAACAGTACAATGGTATAGAGAGGTCAAGAAGGATGAGCACTGAGGGAAAAGTCCATTAAACTGGCCCATCTGGAAATCATAGGTAACTTTGGACAGGTCAGTTCAGTGATTTAGGATGGAAACCAGAATGGAGAGGGTTTAGAAGAAAATGAGAAAATAGAGGCAATGAATATTTTTTTTAAAAAAAGCTTTTTTTGATTGAGGGTTTTATCTGAGAAAGAAGAGAAATGCAGGACAAAAGCTAGAGGAGAAGGGAGGATTAGTTAAGAGTTTCTGAAGAATCGGGGAGAGATCATAAGCAGTAGTGAAGGAATGAGTGGAAAGGAGTGCCTGAGGATCAGATAAAGATAGAAGGTATTAGTGAGAATAATCTAAATATAGGGCTAGAAAGAACACTGGGTTCGTTCAATATTCATTTTACATAAGAGAAAAATAAGTCCCAGAGGAGTAATATGACTTGTTTGAGACCACAGAGGTAAGCAGAAGAGCTGAGGTAATTTGAATCCAAATCCAATGTTCTTTCTACCATATTATGGCCTTCATGGCCAGGAAAAGGGAGAAGAAGGAAAAGGGGATTAAATTATATGATCACCTTGCCACAATTCAGAGTTGGAAGGGACATTAGAGATTTATAGATAAAGAAACTGAGGTTCAAGAAAAATTAAGAGTGATACAAGTCATCAGAGTGGTACAAGTGGTAAGTAGCAGCTCCAGAATTTGAATCCAAGTGCTTCCCCTGAGTCCAAATGCTCCAACACACAAACTTCTTAAATCCTGTGACATTAAAAGCCTCATCAAAGGTCCATCAGAGGGGCTTCCTGAGTCATTTTAAGAATGTGGATTTGGTCTCAATTTCAGTGCCATCTTTGATTAATTTTAGCTGAGTTACTAAATAATCATAACAATTTCTTGGTGCTCCAATCCTGGGCTTCTTAAATTTTTTTTCCACTTGAGACCTGAGAAATTTTTATATTATCTATCTATCTATACCTATATCTATATCTATATAACAGGTACAGAAATCAAACATTTAATAATAATAATAAATCATAATTTTGTAATCCTCACATTCAGTTATGAGACGTCACATGAAGTCTCAAGCTACAGTTTAAGAGGCTGGGTCTAAGGAACTCTCTAAATTGCAGAGAACTTGTATAGGAAAGAGGGAATTTTTTTCATTCAGGTATTCCCTATGGTACTGTTACCACAGATCTAGTCCCTATTCCTATAGCTATCTAACTTAATAATAATAAAACAAACAAACAAACAAAACCATGAGAGTATTTCCATTTATGTAAACGTTTACAGATCTTAGTGAAAACACCTTTAACCTGACATTTTGCCCTGAAATAGTACATTCGACAGTACATTTAATTTTATACCTGGAACTGTGGAATAGGCAAAGAGAAAATCAGCTTCAACTGGTATCTTGCATCCAGGATTAGCATTTGCATCATTTATGGGTCCGGAGTCTGTCTGGATTCCATCATCAAACTCATTACCTCGGCAAGCCTGAAAACCAAAGCAAGATCCATCCAACAAAGTTTGAAACTAGAACTAGTATGCTGGCCCCCTACCAAATTCTGGTGAATATAAAAAATGGAAGCATTGAAAATTATTTCCACAAAATCCACACAGTGAAGGAGCTAATGTACTTATCACCAAAGCAAAAGGGTTCCCCAACCTTTTAAAACCCAAACATAAATACATGGATAGAATACAGTCCAAGTGCCTCTCTTCTTTCTAACTTTGTTGACTTTGAAAAGCCATTACCTGAATGAAAAATAATTTGGGCTTCCCTAAGAGGCTCCTGCATTTATCTCCCCTGAAGTGGACCGTCAGATCTTTTATAGGGGTCACTCCATCTGTCCCATAAATTAGATCCTCTTCTCCATGGCTCAGCAGGATACAGGCAAAGCAGGCTGAATCAGTATGATCCTCTTGAGAAACTACAATTAACAAATGATTCACATCAAGAAGATGAGTGAACATTCAGGCCTTCCAGTCTTTCCTCCACAGCAACCAATTCCCCAGAACAATTAACATTTTTTTCAGATTTGGTATTTATTTTTGAATGGGTGGGCACACAGAGAAGGTGGGTAGTCCCAGTGAAAATGTTGGAATAAATGGATAGTTGGATTTTCTTCATTCTCAGCCTTTCCTCCCTGTCTATCATATACTGTCTGATTGTGGGTACAGAAAAAAAAAAAAGGCAGAGCTTTTTCCATTATAATATACGATACCTTAGACTTTGAGAGGTGGTAGGGATATATGACAATATTAAAAATATTTTTTTCAACACCACTTTACTTAGGTTTTAAAGTAAGAAGAGTTCAGTGATATCTTGCTCTCATTTCTACTACCAATGCAATCAAAGATAATTAGAATACTGTCAATCTGCCATATTAATAGGAAAGAACTCTGCAGCTTTCTCAGGAGTGTAGCAAATATTACAAGGAAAGCCATTCAGAACCACACTGATCTGAATAAAAATAACAGATTTCTGTCCCTAAATATGGCTTGCCTTAAAACCTGATGTGATCTATTATTTTATAACATTAGCAGTGACTTTCCTACTGTTACTGTTTTTAGTCATTTTCAGTTCTTCATATTTGATTATTATTTTGACAAAAATACTGGAATAGTTTGCCATTTACTTCTCTAGGTCATGTTACAGATGAGGAAACTGAGATAAACAAGGTCAAGTGGTTTGTCCAGTGTCTGAGGTCAGATTTCAACTTGTGAAGATGAGTCCTCCTGTCTCTAGTCTTGGGACGCTATCCACTGCACCATTTAGCTTCCTTGTGACTTCTCTACCAGCCTGAATATTTTGTTGGACATAGAGAAATCCTAAGTGATTGCTGCTGTATAAAAAGGAGGCTGATCTCTCTCACTTGCATGCTTCCAATAAAGGTCTTAATCCATTTCCCAAGTCCACTAAAGATAAGCATTCCTTATTTTTCCATTTTCTTGCCTTTCTCCATATCCCCAAATTTCTTTAAAAGAGATCATTTTAAAATGGAGTGAATTCGCTAACTTCTGACTTTCACTTTATATCATATTGCTTCATAACTGTACCCTAATCCTTTTTGAGACTCCCAGGAGAGGCAAAAGTACCTCGTGTTTCTGAACAATGGTCACAAAACTAGTGTTTGAGGTGGGATTTTGAAGGTAGGGATTGCTGATTCCAAGTCCAGCACTATCATTGCCAACAGGCTAAATACTGGTCAGCTAGTCAATCTAGTTAGGTTATTTTATAAAATAAGGTAGGTTATAAAAAAATAAGAAAAATTAAGTAATAAAAGTAAGGAAGGTAATCACTCTCTCTGTTTGGCTAAAAGGTATTTTTAAATTTTCTTAAGTATTTTCCAATATGATCTTTTAAAATTTCTAACATTCACCTATTAAAATTATAAGCTCTAAATTCTCTCCTGTTCCTCACTCCCCCCCGCCCCCCATTGAGAAAGCAAGCAACACAGCATCAATTATATAAGTGGAGCCACTTAAAACATATTTCTATGGTAGCCCCTGTTGCAAACACACACACACACACACACACACACACACACACACACACACACGAGAAAGACAGATAGACCCACCTTGTTTGAGCAGGTTCTGCATGTCGACACAGGAGCGGTTGTTATAGACTATCACGTCAAAGCCTAAGTTTTTGAAACACTTGTATAGTCCTTCAGCATCTTTATCTGTGCCATTCCTTGTGCCCATACCTGGGGTGGGAAGAGAACCAATCAATAATTATTAATTGTTATTATTATATATAATATCATTAATATTAATATTTTTAGGGGCAGTTAGGTGGTGCAGTGAAAAGCACTGAAGCTTTGAAGTCAGGAGGACCTGATTTCAAATCTGGCTTTAGACACTTAACACTTCCTAGCTGTGTGACCCTGGGCAAGTCACTTAACCCCAATTGCCTCAGCAAAAAACAAACAACCCCCCAAATATTAATATTTTATTACTAATATTAATAATCAATATTAACCACTTATTTATTTATTATCCAACAAATTTATCAGCAAACATTTCCAAATAGCCTCAAATCTGGCAGGAATATGAAATCAAGCTAGAGCTCATCTAATATTGAATGCCATTCATTTCTAATTTTACTTCTTCCTTTGGTGCCTAGAAAGGCCAAACTTTTAAAAGAGCCAACAAAATAAAAACCAAACTTAAATTGATCAGAGCACTTTCAACCCAACAAAGATGAGGAAATCCCTTTGAATCAACATGGGTCAAAACTGCACAGTTCCTGTAATAAAAATCTATTTGTGTGAGCCTTCTGAGCAAAATCTCACACTAGCTATTAGAGGGGGTTTTGTTAACAAATAAATATCTTGATTGTAGGGTATTTTATTCTAAGATATTATCCTTTAAATAGCTGTTAACTTTAAAAAGTTAGAAGTTAATCTCTAATTTCTGACATAGTGGGTGAAACAGTTGACATGAGAGTTAGGAAATGTGCACTGAAGTTCTTGAATCTTGGGTAAATTACAGAACTTGTTTCTTTATTTGCAAAAGGAACATATTCACACGGGCACAACCTTACTTTATGGATTGTTTTGAAGACCAAAGGAGAGAATCTATGCAAAGGACTTTAGAAAATCTTTAGTAGTCCAGGCCAATGATTGGTTATTGGACAGGGTAGGACCACAAGCTAGAATTTACTGTTTATTAGTTCTCTTCAGAAACTTTTGCATCCAGATTTAAACCTCAGAGACCATTTAGTTCAACCCCCTTATTGTACAGATGCGGAACTGAACCCCATACTTGCTGATGGGCATAAAGTTATTGTGTCTAAACTAGAATTTGCACCCAGATGAAATGACGGTGATGATAATGGTGGTAGCATTTACACAGTGCTTTAAGGTTTGCAAAGCACTTTACATATATTAACTCAACATTATCTTTATTATTTCTTTAAGTCTCTTGCAGATTGGACATTCCCAGTTGCTTTATTCAAACTTCATATGGCTTTTATTTAAGAAAGACTTACCCGTTTTAACATCAAATTGCTTGTTATTTATTATGATGCATTTGCCGACCTTCTTGTAATTCATATTATATTGGAATTTGGGCACAACTACTCGCTTATGATCATGCCCAGATTGGTTTGACTTCTCTGTTCCATTTTTCTTTTTCTTACTGAAAAAACAAACAAACAAAAAAGCCAATTAGGGGCTCTGAAAGAACAAAGACATGACCTCTGTGGCTCCCTACTCTACTGTCTGCCTGCATGATGGACTTTTAGCCCACCAATATGTCTGTCTGTGCAGAAAAATTAACTTGGGTGTGAAGATAGAAGTTGATACTCAATAAGCAATTCCTAAGTGCCAGGTATTGGGTTCAACTTTGAAAGGCAAAAGATATTCCCTTTCTCAAAAAGCTCACTGCTTTGAACTCATGGTTCATTTTTAGTTTTGTATCCTTAATATCTAGTACAGTACCTAGAAAACATTAGGAGCTTAATAGTTGTTGATTGATGCCTAATTAACATATTAAAAGGACAAAAAGATATTACAAATAAAATAAAGGTAGGTTCCCAACCCCAGGATGCTTTCTAGTCCTATAAAAATTTAAAACACAGACTGTATGAGAAATCTTACCTTATTCTCTAGCATTTGATACTGTGCAACAGCCTTTCCTCACAGATAAACATTTTCCATGGCTTCTATTCTCCTTCCAGTTTGACAAATCCTCCTCAGTCCTTTTCTGGTTCCTTTCTTCTTCTCCTTTCTTTTCCCATTTCCATCCTCCAAATCTAAACCATGAGCATTCCTGAAGTCTATGCACTGGGATCTGGGCTCTTCTCTCTCTATACTCTCCAACACAGTAATTTTACCTGTCCCCTTGGGTCCAATTATCATCATCTTATGTAGATGACTCTCAAATCTGCCCATATAATCTGTTTCTCTATGGCATCAGCCCCCATTCCAATTATCTACTAAACATCTCTAGTGGGATTTCTACAGAATCCTAAACTCATCATTTTACCTCATAAATCCACTCCACCTTTCCTAATAACTTCCTTACTTCTGTTGATGTAACCCAAGTCTATTCTGATACTTTGGTCCTCTTCTCTTTCCCCATTTGCAATTAGTTGCAAAGTCTTTTAGATTCTGCTTATCTCCACTGTTATGGCTATTACTGTAGTTGCGGTTCTCTTCACTTCTTAGTTATTGATCTTCTAGTTTCTGGGATCTCCATCTCCCAGGTCATCCTTTCTACAGATACCAAAATCATCTTCTCAGTGCAGGTTTAACCATGTTATTCTCTTGCTCAAAAACCTTTGGTGGTTCCCTTTTGCCTCTAGGATAAAATGCAGATTTCTTAACCAGGGATTTAAATCCTTCTATAATTTGCTTTAAATTTACCTTTCCAGTTTTACTTTCCCTTAATTAATTCTATGTTCTAGTTTTCTACTAGTCACTTGATCTCAATCTCTTCTCTTTTTAAGCAATCATACATGCTTAGAATACTCATATATATCTGTTAATTTCTGTTTGTCCCTTCAGGCTAAGATTCCCACAAACTGAAAGTTTTCTTTCCTTTGTTTCTATCACACCCTATTTTGGATTGCATTCAATTTTGTACACATCAGGTCCTATTTAAGGTCCAGGAAAACAGAAACTGTGTTTCTCACCTTTATATGCTTTGGATGTCTTAAGTGATTAATGACACTTAAAAACTGACTTAAATTTTATAATGCAGAAAAACATCGTTACTGGAAGAAAGGATCTGATTCAACCCATTTATTTTACAGATGAAAACACAGAGAAGGAAAGGAACTTGAAATGCTTTCAAATTTATGACTTTACAAGTATGTCCCTCCTGCCTTGGGCTAGAAGTACAGATAAATAGATATTATTAGAAATGGCCAATATGTTAATTTGTTTACATTTGCTGGAAGGATGACAAATTAGTGGGTAGTGATAGAAATCCACACAAAATAAAAGGAAACTAAGCCTGTTATCCCAAATTTCATTATTAGTCTTCTTTCAGTCCAATGATTTTTCCATATCACATTGGCATTTATTATTTGTTATATGGATGTAGCTAAATATTAATGTCTTTTACCCAAAGATATGTTTGAAGTTCATTGGACCAAAATAAGCATGAAATCATAGCATTTTGTCGTGTAACCAACTCCATTACTGATTACTTTTTTCTATTTTGCTTTTGGTCTGAATTTGTGATTTCACTGGTGTAGGGAATTTATTCTACCAAACGAAATGGTCAACTTCTCCATAATTTAAAATAAAGTTGTCTATGGCAGTGGCTAAATTCAAATAGAAATAGAGGCCATTAGTACATACATAAGAACCCTTCTGGGCCATATATTGACTTAGTTTTAAAATGTAATGCTATTTAGATTTTTACTATATATTTATTTATCTTATTATATATTTCCCAAATGCATTTTAATCTTCTTAACATAAGAATATCGAGGCCTAAGTGTTTTTAACCTCTAATCTAAAGCACTGAGAAATTAAGTGAATTTCTTTTTTTTTTAAATTAAAGCTTTTTATTTTTCAAAACATATGCATGAATAATTCTTTGACATTAACCCTGCAAAACCTTGTGTTTCAATTTTTCTCCCCCTTCTCTGATCCCTTGCCTTCAATGGCAAATAGTCCAATCTATGTTAGACATGGTAGAAATATATGTTAAATCCAATATATGCATACATATTTATACAATTATCTTGCAGCACAAGAAAAATCAAATCAAACCAGAAAAAAAAAAATGAGAAAGAAAATAAAATGCAAGCAAAAAACAACAAAAGTGAGAATTCTATATTGTGGTCCACATTCACTCCCCACAGTCTCTCTCTGGGTGTAGATGGCTCTGTCCATCGCAAGATCATTGGAACTAGCCTCAATCATCTCATTGTTGAAGAGAGCCACGTCCATCAGAATTGATCATCATATAGTCTTGTTCTTATTATGTATAATGATCTCCTGCTCATTTCACTCAGCATCAATTCATTTAAGTCTCTCCAGGCCTCTCTGAAATATCCTGCTGGTCATTTCTTATAGGACAATAATATACCTTAACATTCATATACCACAATTTATTCAGCCATTCTCCAACTGATGGGCATCCACTCAGTTTCTAGTTCCTTGCCACTACAAAAAGGGCTGCCACAAACCTTCTTGCACATGTGGATTAGGAACTTTCTATTATCAATGAAATCACAGGTTCAGACTTTTACCCTCAACATGACTTGATTTGTTTTTAGATAATTGCTTTAATTCTTATGGAATGTACAACTCAGATAAGCAAAAAAAGAATGCACTCTCCTTACAAAAACAATTCACTCATACATCTATACTACTCTTTCCCATTGTTTTTCCCCTGTCACGTGTTAGGATATTCTGGGGTCTCAGCACATTGTTTTCTACATTAATGTTAAAAAGGACTAAAACCTCAGAAAGCAAAGAAGCTCAAAACACTAGAGAATATTCAGCTTTTGAATTCAAGCCTCCAGCTTGATATTAGCAATAGTCATAAGAACAGTAAGAGCAACAAAATGAGATTTGTGTTGTTATGAGTCAGGACAAAGTAGAAAGGAGGCAAAAATGTGTTTCTTTGTTGCTTCTTAGTCAATAAACTCATCTGCCTTAGTGTCCCCCGTTCAGGTTAAGGTTGCAATGATAGCTACTGTTACTGTCTGTTATAGCATGGTATATTGAATGGAGGTGTCCCAGTCCAGAAGGCAGAGTGAGTTCAAAGTCTAATTCTGACTGTACCATTCACTTTATCTCTGAGATATTGGACAACTCATTTTATAACTGAGTCTCTTGGTTTGGACTTTTGTGAGTTCCAGAGTTCCTCTGAGCATGATATTTTATTTTCTCTAACCAATAAATAATTAAAAGATAGGAAGGGAGTTTTCAAAAGGAGTCCAAGCTATCAATAACCACATGAAAAACAAAAGCTCCCCTAACTCTAGAAAATGCAACTTAAATCAGCTTTGAGATTTTAAGTCTCAAACTTATCAGACAAAAAAGGGAGAAAGACAATTACTGAAGGAATTGTAGGAAAATGGATATATTCAGGCATTGTTGGAAGAGCTCTGAATTGGTCCATTCATTCTGGAAAGAATTTGGAACCATGCCTCCAAAATGAATAAACTGTAACTTTCGACTCAGTAATACTAGGTCTAAGAAATGGAGGAAGAGGACTCACAAACCAAAATATTCCTAGTAGCTCAAAGGGAATATCTGAACAATTATGATATATGAATAAACCGATGGAGAGTGAAGACAGCAGAAGCAGGAAAACAATTTATACAATAACAATAATGTAAAAAAATAACTTTGAAACACTTAATAACTCTTATGAATGCAATAATAAACAGTGAATCCACAGGACCCATGATAAAACATGACATACCTCCAGATACAGAGGTACAATTTGAGACATATGGTATATATATATTTGTTTAATAGTGGTTTATTTTCTCTCTCTCTCTTTTTTAAGTGGGTACAGGTGAGACAGAAGGAAAATGAAAACCTGTTTATAAAAAAAAAAATTTAAGAAAAAATTATAATAGACTGTCCTGAACCTCTTAGCAAAGACATTTTTAATGGATCTGTAATCTCACCAATGTGGATAATTTTCCTGGACATGATGCAAATTACATTCTATTTAAGTTATATCATTCTATGCAACATTCATTCATGTTCTCTTCAAAATCTTATCCTCAATCTACTAGGAACTCATTCTGGATAGTGAGGATACCAGTCCACTATTGAACTGCCTGTGAATATTTCTTTCTGGAAATCTCATCAGAATCTTAAACTCAATATCTCTAATATCTCCCCTGGGAAGATGACCCTTCTCTCATTTTTTTCTATTTCTATGGAAGGCACAGTAGTGCTGTCTCTCTCAGTTACTCAGCTCTGTAATCTCAAAGTTATCCTTAATTCCTGTCTGTTTTTTAACATACCTTCTCTCACCACAAGATATAGATTATTCAACCGGTTGCCATATTTTGTCATTCAACTCTAAAATCTTATATCTTTGTTCTTTTCCCCATTTATGTAACTATCATACTATTTTAGGGAACTTTTTAGGAGTACAAAAATATTCTCCTAATTGAGCTCCTTCATTCTGTTCTCTATCTTCACCAATCTATCTCCCATATAGCTGCCAGAAAAATCTTCCTATGGCATAGGTCTGACTTATCAATCCCTCACTTGAAAGACATCATTTGTTCTCCCCAAGCTTACCAGTTAAAATAATAACAATAATAGTAGTAAAACACTTATGTAGCATATTAAGCAAAGTGCACTATAAATTTATTTCTCATTTGATCCTAATCTGTAATACAAGTACTGTTATTTTCATTTTATAGATGAGAAAAGTAAAGCTGATCTTTCAGAAGTTAAATACGATCAGAATCATACAACTACCAAGTGAATGAAACAGGACTTGAACAGAGGTCTTTCTGACTTGAAGCCTGACTTTTTATTAACCTGATTTTTAATGCCCTACATAATCTGGCTCCCAACTACCTTTGGAGCGTTATTTTATACAATCCCCCTTCATGAGCTACATCCTAGCCAAATTGGCTTGTAAACTGCTCTTTGAATGGAAGACTTATCTTCTACCTCTGGACCTGGTACAAGCCTTCCTCTACCTGAAATGTACCTCCCCACCAAAACAACACATCTCAGAATCTGGATCTTCCTTCAAGGTTCAGCTCAGGTGCCATTTCTTCCAGGATGCCGTACCTAATCTGTTCACTATTGAATTTTCATTCCTTACCTTTTACTATTTGTGTTCATATTGTGTGCCCCCAGTAGAATGCAAGTTCCTTGACGGCAGAGGATGTTTCATTTTTGTCTTTGTCAGCCCATTTTCTAATACAATGCTTTGCACATAGTAGGCGCTTATAATCAACTGGATTGAATGGAAATCATTTTGTTTACTGAACTGAGTCTAAGACATCTTATATTACTTCCTAAGGCATACAACAGGGCTCCTGTGATTACACAGAGCTGTTCTCTGATCCCCAAAACAATAGCTGTTTCAATTTTGCAACCCTAATGTAGTATGTGAAAAGTTATAATTTATGCAATAAACTAATGACAAGCATAACATTTTAGAGAGTCAAAAGATGCCCTACAAAAAGGAGGAATTACTTCATGTGTGTATGAGAAAGCCTAGAGTCACAATGCATCATCAATGATTTTTTTAAACAAACTGCATTAGTATCTGAATAGCATTTGGTATATGATTAAAAGGAGGCTGCCATTAGTACCCACTGAATTTCAATTTCAACAAAACCTAAAACTATCTGTCATTAGAACAACATTGTCACTGGAACAACATGCTCAGACACAATCAACATGAAAAAAAATGATCGTGCTTTTTATTAGAACATTTACTTAATCAAGTAGTCAGAAATAAATACAGCTACTATTTAAAAAGAATACAGTTATTATTTAAGGAAATCGCTTAAGAAAAAAGTTTCCACAATTACCAAAAGGATGTAGGGTTTTTTTTTTTTTTAATCTTGTTTTGTTTTAAAGATGAAATAATGCTTTTTTCCTCAGGTTAATTTTTAAAAGACAGGTAAAAGGACTTTCTCTACCTATCCTGACCCCAAACAAAACTTCTACTCTTTATACAGGAACTTAATATGTTTCCTCATTCCAGAATTAAAAATCAAAAACCTTCCTTAAAATCAAACAAAATCACAATTGACAACCATTTCTCCAAGCCCATTGATAGGTTCTGGGAGAGAGTGGTAGTCAGAAATCCCAATCTATTCTTTTCTAAGGAGAGAAACTTTTAGGAAAAACACCATTAATAACTGGGAGAGGAAATCCTGAAGCCAAGCTTCACACAAATAGTCAGAGAGAATGGAATGGAAAAGCATAGATTATATACTATGTGCCAAGTACTTGCGGATTCAAACAGAAAATTGACAGACATTCTCAAGTGCTCAAGAAGTTCACATTTTAATTGGGGGAACAAACTTGTAAACAAAGGTTTGTTTCTGGCGTTTAATTTTGGCTAATGGCCCAGAGAATTTCAGGTAATAATAGACAGAAATAGAAGAGTTTTGTTCAACAAGCAGTGGATTAGGATTAAGAAGACTTGAGACTGAGCTGTACCACTTGCTGGTCAATGTGACCTTAGATGTCAGTTTCCCTTTCTTTCCCCTAGTTTCTTCCCCTATAAAAGTAGAGAATTGGACAAAATGATCTCTAAATCCTTCGAGCACTAACCTTCTTCACCTTCTAAGACAAATATGAAACACAATAAGTGGAAACAAATGAAAAAATTTTCAGAGGGAAAGATTTGATGTGCTAAAATCAAGACCATTCCACATGGATGCATTCTGTCAGACTCAAAATTCAAACATTATTGTCCTAATATTAAAATCATTATCAAGGAAGCATAAAATAAAAGAGGATAGTTGGTCTAAAAGCCAGGAAAACCTGGATTCATATTCCACCCTTGACACATATTGGCTGTGTGATCCTAGGCAAATTACTTAACCTTTTAGTACTCTAGATCAAGCTTTAAGACTATAAATTGCAGAGGAGGAGCTGACCTGCATTGGTAGAGAAAGTTTCCTCATTTTAGAATTCCCATTTCTAATGAAATAACAAGTCCAATTCTGATCCCTATTAAAATCATGGAATCCTAGCATTGTATGGGACATTCAAAGGTACTTAGTTCAATCACTTCTCTGTGTTCAAATTCTCTATGTTCAAAATAGACTGGCCTGAAATATATGGTCCCTACTGTTCCTTCTGGTTAGAAAATCTATCATTCTGTGGATAGTTCCCTGAATTCAATATGCCATTTATTAAAGATTCCAAGTTCTTTCAACTTATTTTCCTATGACCTGATTTCTGGTCCCTTTAGCACCCTCTGATTGCATTCTGGCTTGTTAATGTTTTCCTTAAAATACAAAGTACAGAAATAAATATAATACTCCAGATGTATTTAACTAGAACACAGTTTCATAATCATTTCCTTTGTTCTGGACATAATGCTTCTAACATCCTAAGATCTCATTAGTTGTTTTTTAAAGTTAGACTCTCATACTGTTGGCTCATATTGAGTTCATGATCAAATTATATCAGAACTTTTCACACAAATTTTTATGTCTCATCCTATTATGCTTTCTCCTCATCCTATACTTGTACAGATTAATTTTTTTGTATAGGAAATTACATTTATTATTGTTGTTAATACACTTTATCTTATTAGATTTGTCCTATTATTCTAGCTTTTCAAAGTCCCAGAACATGAGCTATATGATTTTGGGCAAGTCACTATCTTTAATTGTTAGATTCCTCACCTTAAAATAATGTTTTTTAATTGTCTCTTCACAGAATTACAATGAGGCAGCATGGCATGGTAAAAATAGGGCCAGATTTAAAATCTGAAAACCTGAATTTGAATATTTGCCCTGCCATTTAATACCATGTGAATGATCTTGGGCAAGGATCAAAGACATTTCTGAACCTCAATTTGCCCATCTGTAAAATTAAACAGGTTGGATTGGACCAATGTTGTCAAATTCAAATAGAAATGGGGGCCATATATAAAGATACCTGAGGGCCACACAATGACTTAGTTTAAAAATGTACTATTATCTATGTTTTATTGTATTTTTGTCTTTTATTATAATTTAGTTATATTTTTATTTGCCTAAATATTTCATTTTAATCTGCACCCTGTTGTGGGTCATGTGTTTGATTCTTCTGGACTAGATATCTATGAAAATCTTTCCAGTTCTAAATCTATGACCCATGCTTTGTAAACTATTAAACATAAAAATGGGAGTAATTGTTATTATTGGATCCATTATGAGTTGTACCTCCTTAGCTTGAAGTTCTGAATATTTACTTAAGAATATTCTAGCCTTCAGCCAAGTCACTGATAGAACCAGTAAAAAGAATGGTCTAAAAACAGTTCTGGGGGATATTCCAACAAAGACTTCTCTTGAGACATGGTTGCATTCACTGATAGTCTTTGGGTCAGGTCATTTCACTCAGTTCCAAATTCACTATAAATTTTAAATTCTTTGAGGGCAGAGTTAGAGCATTTGAGGAAGTCCTACTGACTGACAAAAGATCCCATTCTGGAGGTCTCAGTTACATATAAATAAAATGAGCCTAAGTATTTTAACACAAAATTTGAGAGAATATAATTCTACCTTTTGTAGGGGTATGGTCATGTGGCAGTCTATCTGCTGGCTTAGAAATAATTTCTGGGGAAAATGACCACTGGATACCACTAACTCACAGACTTGTGCCAGGGTCATTCAGCATAAAGTGGAGGGCTTGCCGTCCTGTGTTGAAGCTACATTGGATTATACAGAAAGACTGCTCATTGAGCCTGAATTCAAAGAGGGGGAGGAAAAGGTTACCATTTTACTTTTCCTCTACAACATAGAACAGAGTTAATTTTGGAAAGAAAAAAAAAGGAATCTTTTTATAATTATTCCTGGTACATTTAAAGTTTCTGGTCTAGGAAAAGTGCTCAATGATTGGTCCAAGATGACCTAACTTGAAATGATACAATCTGATGGATTGACAGCCCAGGAACACGTCTTCGTCTTTTTCTTTCTTTCTTTCTTTTTTTAAAGATAGAGAGTAGAAAATTTTTTTCCCTTCCTACCAAACCTCAGGACAATGTCTTTTTAAAAAAATGTTAAACATGGTAAAAATGTAAGTAAATCGAGTATAGGTATACATATTTATATAATTATCTTACTGCACAAGAAAAATCTGATCAAAAAAGAAAAATGAGAAAGAAAATAAAATGCAAGCAAACAACAGCAAAAGAAGTGAGAATGCCATGTTGTGATCCACAATCAGTTCTCCCTGGGTGCAGATGGCTCTCTTCAGCCCAAGATCATGGAATTTCTCTTAAGTCACCTCATTGTAGAAGAGAGCCCCGTCCATCAGAACTGATCATCGTTTAACCTTGTTGCCGTGTAGAAAGATCTTCTGGTTCTGTTCATTTTACTCAGCATCATTTGACAGGAACACTTCTTGTCTTATTGGTGTCTGGGTTGGCCCAAATGCCGGTACTGGTCCAATATGCTTTGGATCAGCTTAGGTTAGACCTGTAAACTTTTCCTTAGCATAAAACCTTAAATGAGCCAGAGACTCATTTCAAAGACATTTTGCTGTTCAGTGAAGAAAGGTAGCAGCAACATCACTGTCGAGCTGGCTGAGTTTCTGGATCAGTCTTCATAACCCCAGCCACGACAGAACTGAGGGGAGACAGGAGATGAGAGAGCCAGAGGAGGGCTGCTTTGGGGCCCATCAGCACAGTTCCTCAGGCTCTGGTTCTCCAGGTGGTTGTCTCGGTGACATGTGGACGTTTGCCTTCCCTCCTGTCATGTTCTCCCTCCTCCCTCTCCCTGCTCTGTCCGAGCAGTGGTTTGCACTGCAGGCTGCTGGACGTTTTCAGGCACAGCATATAATAAAAGAATGGCCGGGGAGGAGACTGTCACAAGATCAGCGAGAGCTGCAGCCCTTCCCCAATTTCTGCCTCTCTCAGAGGTCTGACCGTGGACAGGTGAGAGAGTTCTGACTGTGAAATTTACATCAAATCATACTCTGTCCAAGCCAGAAGTCTCCTGGAGAGAAATCTTATTTTTAATTCTGCTATTGCTTGCTGCAGCAATGTTAGACAAGACCTTATTAAGCCTCATCTAAGAGGAGATAGGGGAAAAACATTAGGAAAGCACTTAATAAGAATTCATCAAAACAACTGTTACTCCTTTTATTTTGTAGACACCAGGGCTGTTGTCTTTTGAAAAACATTTTTAAAAATATACTACTTAGCATTGTTTGTGCTGATTAGTTTTCTTCCTCTTCCTCTCTCCTTTCTGTTTGATCTATTTTCATTTAATCCAATTAATAGGGCACCTCTAAGGTACAGAATTTTAAAAACAGGTGTCAACTCATCATTTACATAATATCCTGGCAGCTTAAGGCAGTGTCAATAAGTTTGTTTGCCTACGGGAGGCAGAAAGGTAGGGCTAGGGGGAAGAAAGGGACTTTTTACCAAAACAGAAACCTAATTAGTGAAGAAAAATAAAAATAAATTATCCCCGGTCTCTACCATTGTTTGACAGCCTTTCATACAACCCCAGGGAACAATCATTCTTCATCACTTTCCTTTTAATTCTATTTCTTTTTTCCTCCCCCATTTTTTTTAGTATTCTTTATTCCTCTCTTTTAAACACTGATATTTAAGTGAGTAGCGTGATAGTATGGGGACAATGGCACTAAAATGGAAACCTGGAGAGGTGGGTTCTAGTTACTAACTACAGGAGAAACTAATCAATTTATTTTATTTCTCTGGATCTTTGTTTCCTTGTCTGTCAAGAGAGAGAGTTTGACTAAATTAATTCTGCAATCTCTTCCAATTCTTACATAAATGGCACTTGGTTAAAAAAAAAAAACTAGCATTTACATAGTACTTTAAATTTTCAAAGTCCTTTTACAGATGTTATTTCAGTTTCTTTTCATAAAAACATTGTATAAGAGGTGTTATTATAATTCCCATTTTACAGATGGAGAAAAGAAGGCATCAAGGTCCTCATTCTATTTTGTCCTCAGTGACTCATGTCTTCCCTTAATTTATAATTCATTATAAACAAAAACAATCCAAAATAAAAAAAGGGCTTGTGGTATCTGATTAAAACTTGTGATGTTTTCTTTATGAGTCAATTCCTTTCTGACAAATCACTTTTGGTTTCCTTAGTTGAATCTTCATGCAGGTCATACCAGTTGACCAGGGAAGTCCCCTTTAGCTCCATCCTAATTCTTTTCTTTTGCTCCTTCTGTAGTATTTCACTTAGTAATTTTTTCAGTCCTCATGGCTTCAACTATCCCTATACAGATTCTGATTTATTTGTTTAGTCCTAACTACTTTCCTGAGTCTTACATATCTCAAATAACAACTGGACTTTTAAAGAATATATATTTATTTAATATTTTATTCCCCCAGCAATGACATGTAAAAACAATTTTTAAAGATTCATTTTTTAAAAATTTGAGTTCCAAATTCTCTCCTCCTTTCCTTTATTCCTCTTCCCTCTCATTAAAACGGCAAGGAATTTGATATAAGCTATATATGTGCAGTCTATGACTATATTGTGAAAGAAAACACAGTTCCTTTCCCCCAAAACCCCCAATAAAATAAAAAATGCATTCAGATTCCATCAGTTTTCTGGAGATGGATAACAGTTTTCATAAGTCCTTCAGAATTATCTTGGATCACTGTATTCACATAGCTGTATTCAAAGTTGATTGTTGTATACTACTGCCAAGTACTCTGCCTAATCTTCTCCTGGTTCTACACATTTCACTTTGCATCAATTCATGTAAGTCTTTCCAGATTTTTCTGAAAGCATCCTGTTCATCATTTCTTATGGTACAATAGTATAATCATATGCCACAATTTGTTCAACTTTTTGTTAACTAATGGGCACCCCCTCAATTCCCAATCCTTTGCCATCACAAAAACAGATGCTGTAAATATTTTTGTAAATCTTTAAAAATAAAAAACAATTTTTCTTTGGGATACAGATCTAGTAGTGATATTGCTGGGTTAAAGGATATCCACAATTTTATATAGCCTCTTAGGAATAATTATAAATTACTCTCCAGAATGGTTGGTTCAGCTCACAACTCTACCAATGATTCATTCATGTCTCAATTTTCCCATATCCCCACCAACACATTTGTTATTTTCCCATTCTGTTATATTAGCCAATTTGAAAGTCTGAAATGGTACTTGAAAGCTGTTTTAATTTGTATTTCTCTAATCATTAGTGATAAAGAACATTTTTTCATATGAATGTAGATATAGCTTTGATTACTTTGTCTGAAAACTACCTTTTCATATCCTTTCACCATTTATCAATTGGGGAATGGCTTTTATAAATCTCAGTTCTCCATATATTTGAGAAACAAGACCTTTATCAGAGAAACTTGATATAAGTTATTTTTCAATAGTTATAATTACTAATAGTATTTCCCTCTATCCTATTTCCCCTCATTTATCCTACTCTCTTTTCTTTCACCTTATCCAACCTCAAAAATACTTTGATTCTGACTACTTCTTCCCCCAATCTACTATAAGACAATTTGTTCCATTCAACCTCTCCCTTTCCTCTTCTCTTTCTTTCTCACCCCATAATTTTATTTTTTTTTTAGTAAATCATCATTTAGAAAATCCTTAGAAGTTACAAATATTATCTTCCAACCTAAGAATGTAAATAGTTTAACTTATTGAATCCCTTATGATTTGTTTTTACTGTTTACCTTTTATTCTTCTCTTGAGTTTTGTACTGAAAAGTGAAATTTTCTATTCAGCTCTGGTCTTTTGATAAGGAACACTTAAAAGTCCTCTATTTCATTGAATATCCATTTTGTCTCCTGAAGGATTTTATTATGTTTTTCTATGCAGATAATTCTTCATTGTGAATCTAGTTTCTTTGCTCTTTGGAATATCACATTTCAATTCCTCTTATGCTTTAATGCAGAAGCTGCTAAATCCTGTGTTATTCTGATTGTGGCTCATAATATTTGAATTCTTTTTGACTGCTTGCAATATTTTATTTTTGTCGTAGGTGCTCTTGAATTTGGTTAAAATGTTCCTGGAAATTTTCATTTTGGGATCTATTTTAGGAGAAGATTGATGGATTCTTTTAATTTTTACTTTACCCTCTGGTTCTAGTATATCAGGGCTGTTTTTCTTGATAATTTTGAATGATGATGTCTAGGCTTATTTTTCAAAAAATGGCTTTCAGGTAACCCAATAATTCTTAAATTATCTTCTTCCTTTGTAGGTCACTTGTTTTTTAATGAGATAGTTCCCATTTTCTTCTATATTTTTCCATTCTTTTGATTTTGTTTTATTGTTTCTTGATGTTTCATGGAGTCATTTGTTTCCACTTGTCCAATTCTATAATTTTTGAGAAATTATTTTCTTCATTGAATTTTTGTACATCCTTTTCCATTTGGTCACTTCTACTTTTAAAGGAATTCTTTAATAAAATTTTTTGTTCATCTTTTTTCATGTAGCCAAATTCTGCTTCTTAAGGAGTTCTCTACAGTGAATTTTTGTATACCTTTTTCCATTTGGCCAATTTTAATTTTCAAGACATTTTTTCTTCAGTATTTTTATGTCCCCTTGTTGACTTTTTTCAATTTTTTTTTTTTTTTTTGCATCACTGTCATTCCTTTCCCCATTTTAAAATATCTCTCTTATTTGATTTAAAAAATCCTTTTTGAGTTTTTCCTGGAATTTTTTTCCAGGCTGAGACCAATTCACATATCTTTTTGAGACTCTGGATGAAGGAGTTTTGATTTTGTTGTCTTTTTTTTTACTTTGTACTTTGATGTTCTCTGTCACCATGGTAACTTTTAATGGTCAGGGCATATTTGTTGTTTGCTCACTTTACCAGCTCATTCCTTGAATTTTAACCTGATATTTTTGGACTTGGCTCCTGGCTCCTGAATGTCTCTTAGACATAACATAAAAGGGCTTTTACAGCCCTCCAAAACCTATCCTCCTTCCCCAATTGTCCCAAGGGTTTTTGTGCAGCTAGTTCTGGAGATCTATAAGTTCTCAGTTCTTCCAAGGTGGTATGATGTAAGGAGAGATGTGGTCACTGCTCTCTTGGCTTGTGCTCTTACCTGTAAGTGACTGACTACAAGAACTCTTTTTCCTTAGAATTGTGACCAAGATCCCTACTCCCCTGTAGTCCCAAGTTCTGTTGTGCTGATTCCACTCTTCCTCATCCTGGGACTGTGTATATGTACCCTATATGTATGTATATATTGAAGCAGCCAGGTGGCAAAGTGCCGGGCCACCTGTGAGTTCAAATCCAGTCTCAGACACTTTTTAGCTATATGATCCTGGGCAAATCTCTTAACTGTTTGCTTCAGTTTCCTAATCTGTAAATTGAGCCGGAGAAGAAAATGGAAAATCATTCTAGTATCTCTGCCAAGAAAACCCCAAATCTGGTTACAAAGAGTCAGGTGTGATAACAACTCAACAACAAGATGGTAGGAATAGGCGTAGGGGAATGATAGAACCCTACAGAGATGAAGCCCAGAGACTGAAGGCTGCAGTAGCCAGCCTTAGTCTACTCCACAAACCCATCAATAAAGGTAGTTTGAGAGATCTATCAGGACAGGATTTTTCATAATGTTTTTTTATAGCAAGGTCAAATTAATTTGAATGAGTGTATGAGGAATTTATGAAAAAGAATATTCCACACTAAATATTCTTCCTGTGGCGGCATCCTAATGTAACATGTCAATGAAATTACTTTAATGATACCATTGAAATCTTTTGAAAAAACATCGTCATGCTTGAAATGTAATTAATCATGATTTCACCCTGTTTCCAAGTAACCATTCAGCGAGTACCACATCCAGGTTTGATGATGCTGTTGACCATCCCACAACCACACCACCTGGTGCTTACTTTAATAGCAGGGCATGTAGTCTTTAATAATGAGGAACAATTTTCACTTTCAATAAGGCAGGGAAGGTAAATGCAATTAGTAGAACGGTGGACTGACCATTCCATTTGCTAATAAAGATTAGCATTGGTTTGGTAATTAATTAGGGCTGCTGAGCAGATAATCAGATGAACTCTCTCTAATGGTCAGCAACAGCCTCAGTGGCTTCTAAAGAGATAGCATCAGAGACTTCCAAGGAGATAGCACTGATTAATTAGCTGGCTGCAGAAAGATGGCTGTATTCTGAACTGCAGGGCACAGCAGGGTTCTGACGGCATGAAATAAGCAGCTTTCAAAGACCCAGGTAATAACCTTCTTCAGTCACAGAACTTCGTCCTCTAGGACATGCAGGGATTAAAACAAAAACAAAATCAGGTGTTCCAGCCCAGCTTGCTGTTTGGATTTCCTATCAAAGATGGAAGAGCTTTGAAAACTTACTTTGTACACACAGGATACCTGAGCTAACCTCCTCAAACAAAGGCTGGGTTTGCCCTTCAAGTACTGTTACAGACAGAAGGTTTTCTCACTTTTGCTAAAAGTAGTAGAGACCTCATTATGGCATTTCCTAAAGTTTTATTTCCACTCATCCATATTAATCTCTTACACTTGTAGAGCGCTTGAAAATCATTCTGCAAGAACTCCAATAAGCTATCATCACATTTGTGTTACCGACATGAGCAAGAAAGAATCATGAAAAATGCAAGCAAGAGAAAGTGGTCATTAGTACCAGTATATATTTGATCTAGATTCAGATTTCTCTGCTCACTTCACTTCTATTTTCTGCTTCTGATAATTTTCTGTCTGTGGCACTAGCTTCTATCTTGCCTGCCTTGCATTTTGAAGGAAAACCCTTTGCCAAGGTCATCACATTAGGGACTGTAGGGGAAGGGAGGAGGGAATCAGTCAGGAGATTAATGTGGGGAACATAATAAACCAGAGCTTTATGTTTAAAGCTCTGGGCCCTCCCTAAGGCTATGCATTTTGAAATTTTGGGAATTGGTTGCTATTAATTTTTTTAGAAAAAAGAAATTTCGTCAATACAATTTCTTTTTTCTTTTCACATTAAATGGGTAAGAAAGTGGGGCTAGACCTTTGATTTCACTAAGGAAACTCCCTCAGCGAGTACAGGTTGATACCTTACAACATAAGAGTCATAGAGAATTGCAAAGAGCACAGAGAATGACTTGCCAGAGGTGCTAGAAGTGAATCTGAATCCAGGTATTCCTAAATCAAGGTCAGCTCCCTCCATCATGCTGCTTCTCAGGTAAGAGTATTCTTAAATTATGATTTCTTAGAAGCATTTACACAGTGATCTTATTTAAAGGTTTTTTTTTTTTTAAACTCATTCTAAGGACATGTTAGGTGATGAATGAAAGTTTCTCATATGAGCTAATACCATCCTGACTTCTAAATGAATGAGATTAAATTAGAATTGAACAATAACATTAATAATAACCATGGCTAGCATTTATATAATGCTTTAAGGTTAGCAAAGATCTTTACAAATATTTTTTCACAACAACCCTGGAAAGAAGGGTTTATCATTACCCACATTTTAAGGATGAGGAAATTGAGAAAGAAAGCAATTAAGTGATTTGCCTAGGTCACACTGCCAGTAAGTATCTAAGATAGTATTTGAATTCAGATCTTTTTGACTCCAGATCTAGATCTCCAGCCACTAAACCATGCTCCTATTTTAGAGTTCATTTAACCACAGGACCATAGACCTAGAGCTGGAAGGGATCTCAGAGGCCATCTGGTCTTTTACAGATTAGTAAACTGAGGTCCAAGGGGATTGGTTAAATTTTATGCCTAAAATCATAGAGGATTACCAAAGGGATAGGATTCAATGTGAGGTCCTGGTACCAGAGTTAGGGCACTTTGGGCCTTTCCATAAGGACATCCGCCCAATGCACAAACCTAGTTAGAGGGAGGGTCTCAGTATAATTATTTTATTATTCTCCTTACTTTACCTTGTGCATAAATATGGATTCCTATTTACCATTACTTTCATTTCCTAGGTGCTATCAGAGGACTTAAAGACTGCAAGGTTCACAGAAGTTCAATTTGAGGCAGTGAGGATGAACTTTAAGTTTTATTTACTTCCAATCTAGTCATCTATCCATAAATGTCAGTGTTTCTGACCCTTGAAAGCTTGTATGTTGAGTAGACTACTCAGTTTTGTGTTAGAGTAATAATAATAATAACATAATATTTAGTAAAAAACCAATATGTGTAAAAAAAATTCTGACTTATTAAGAATCCATTTACTCAAAAAGTGAAGACTCCGTTCCTAATATAATTCAATAAATATCAATTACTATTTCTAATAAACATACATAATATTTATAATACATGTGTTAATTATGATTAGAACACTAATAATATACATAATCATGCCAGATTACATCACAGAAGTGGAACATATGTTCACTTTCCAAATGATAAGACAGAAATTGCACTTCCAATGTCCTTAGTCTAAGCAGTTGGCAAAATAAGTCAGCTTATAGTAAGACCGCAGCATGATATGACTTGCCCAGCCTTTATACATTATGTATATCAGAGGCAGAATTTGATCTTCTTAGATTTGCTTTGCCTCTCAGAAAGTGAGATAGCTGGGATGGAAGTGGGGGCAGAAAAAGCAAAGAAATAGAGCTCCATTCCTGGAGGCTCAACAAAATACATTTATATATAAAACTCTGGGCATGAGCATAATTTCCTCATCAAAAGAGATCATCAATGTAGATTTTATCCTCTTACAGATTTCTGCTGTGTTATTCTATGGGTACTTTCCGGCCTATGGGATGCTTTTCTGCATCAGGCAGTAAATTAAATCCCACTGGTAAATTCCCACTTATCCTCTACAGCTCCTTCCTAGAAGTCATGTCTGTTTTTAGCCTCTCATTGGCATGAAAGTAAATACAGCACCAGGCACCCTTTTCCCCAGAATTATTTCACATGGAACCAAAAACTCTGGTTTTCCTACCCAGATTTTCATCCAGATTCTTTGGGGATGATTCATTCCTGGCTGTTGACATTCCAATGGATGATATTCCCATAGACCTCTCTACCACCCAAATGGAAGAAAGGGCAAGAGACAGACAGAAAAAGGGTTATCAATTCAGTACCTAGGCTCTTCCTCCAAAAGCACTCCACTCTGCATTGGAAAGAGATTTCACTCTGTGTGGGATGGCAAGTGATCTTCCTTGGTGCTCTCAGAGACTTAGCATATTCAGGGCTAGGTCTGGGCAGGAAACCCCACACCGTACACGGAGACCCGGCAAAGTGATTGAATCAGCGGTGTGAGTACGTGTGAGGGAGAGAGACGAGAGATAGAGACAAGAGAGACAAAGAGATGCTGGAGTTTTCCATAGGATTGTTCACACTATCAGCTCCAGTGAGCTACTGGGGTCACAAAGAGTTGGGCTGCTACTTCTGCTGACAGGCAGGAAAGTCCCAGCACAGCATCCCCCATCCCTGGCCCACATGAAAGAAGACTGGTCTTTAAGAGAGAGACAGGAGAAGCTTGCTGAATTCTTTCATGTGCACATTTTTTTAGATGTAGGAATCCATGGCGCAGAGGGTTCCTAATCCAAGGTCTGTGAACTGGATTTTTAAATGTTTGGGGAACTGTGAGAATGATTGGTTTTCCTTTGTAATCCTGTGTTTTATGCATTTAAAAACATTATTATGAAAATAAGAAGCTTCAGCAGATTACTAAAGGGATCAACAGCACACAAAAAAGTTTTTAATATCCTTTATAACTAAAAAACAAGACAAATTAACCCCCTAGCTCCTGACTGGATCTCTTTATCCCAAAATAATGTTTTCTTCCTTATAGCTTTGCACAGTGCCCAGAGCATAGTAGGCACTTAATGAATGTTTATTGACTATTGATTATTGATTTGTAGCCCTTTCTTCATATCTCCTTTGGTTACTTGCGGATGTTTAACATTTCCAAGTCACACAACTGCCAAGCTCATATTCCTAACACTCAGGGAGGACTATGTGATGCTCCAATGCTGTTGCTACCTCTAGGAAAGAATATAAAGTCCCTTGTCTAGTACTAAAAGCTCTTAGAATCTAGCCCCTTCCTATCTTTCTGTTCTCCTTACAAATGACTTTCCCCAATGATCTCACTGATCTCATTAGCAATAATCCATTTTCCATCTTTGTACCTTTGTATTGGCTGTCTATCATGATCAGGATGATCTCTTCTTTATATCTTCCTCTTAGAAAGTAAATATATTACCTTGCTTCCTTTAAGACTTAGCCTAAGGGAGCAGTTGGGAAGCCCCAGGTTGAAGATCAGTCCTAGTTCAAATCCAGCCTCAGATACTTAATGGCTATATGGTCCTCCTAGAACCACAGACACTTAAAAAAATGTTTGTTGAATTGAGTGGATTCTATTCTGCTACACTGGCACAGGGCTTGCATTATTAGTACTCAAGGAATTTTTGAAGAATTGTTTTCTTTCATGCTCAGTCTTACCCCTAGCCAAATTTGGTTGCAGATCTGATGGAACAACAGCAAAGTCCTAAATACTTGTTCAGAACTCGGCAGAGAAACATCTCCACCCATGGGCTCTGGGTTGCTGAATATACTGAATATCCTATTTATATGTCTGAGCATATCTATATGTCTATTTATGGACTGCTTAATTCCTGGACAATGCCTTATTCTTATTAATTTTATTCTTTCATACTTCACACAGAATTCAAAATTCAAGGGATGGTGCTGGAGGGAAGGAGAGCAGAACGGATTTTCTTGCTGTCCATAATTACAAAGATTTAAGATTCAGTATCTGGAAATTTAGTATTAAGCAGAGCTGCTATGGTTTTAAATTTTTCTTCTCTATCAAATCAGATGTAATTAAGTTTGGAGATTATAATAAAGGCTTTGGTGAGGAGAGATTGGTTTGTTTTGGTGTGGCCCAGAACAGTGATTTCATCAAAGGGTGGGAACTTCAGATGTGGAAATCTTTGGATTCAGGCAGATGTAATTTAAATTTTAGAGACTTGACTAGTCCCACTAAGTGGGACTTAAGTGATTTAATTAAGTGATATACCTAAAGTCATACAACTAATTGTTGTCAGGGACAGGATTAAAATAAGATCCTCCAAAGATAGCCTTCCCTTCAATATCTACTGTGCCTCTCAATTAAATCATTATCAATTGATATTTAAAAACAACATACTCAAGGCAGTTAGCTGACACAGTAGATGGAATACCAATTCTAGAGTCAGAAGGCCCTGAATTCAAATTTGGTCTCAGACATTAAACAGCTGTGTGATCTTGGGCAAGTCACTTTACCCCACCTGCCTCCAAAAATAAGAAGGAAAAAAATAGGCTTGAACTTCTAGAATGTTATGAAATTTGCTTGTATATTCATATTTCCTTGGAAAGAATGAAAATGATCTCTATTCATGACATCACTCTCAGTACTACCCAGACCATCACATATCTGCATTGGCATTCTCAGGTACATTTCCAAAATCTGATTCAGGAAACTGTCAAATATCATCTGTTCTCTTTGTTCTTTTTTCCCCCCTCCAACTCTAATGGCATTATTTCTTTATAATAACATTTTTTTTTTTTTTTTTGCTGAAGGCAGACCACCTGGATCTCTCTCATAATTACACAAATAACACATTTTCTATAGAGATTTGTTTATATATAACACATCTTAGCTGTGAGAATCAAAATCACAGCACACAAGAAAAATGAAGTGGCATTTATTAAGTAACCCTGTGGGAAAGGGGTAGAATCAAGGACTTTCCCCCAAAATGATACTGGGGACAAAAAAAGGAGTTCTTGATATGAAATTGTACCTGAAAAATAGTAAGTTTGTCCATTTTGAAAATGAATCTTCTTTCTCCTGTCTAACTCCTCTCCTGTCCTGCACGCTGGCAGACCAGAGGCACAAACAAAGCTCTCAGCTCTAGCACAGCATTGGGGTTCAGAACTTGAGGACACCCTCGATTTTTCAAGAGCAGTTTATTTTTATTTTATTTTGTTTCGTTTTAACCTTGAGCTCAGGCTTAGACTGAATAATTCTGATTTCCCAACCGACTCTACCTGTTTCACCTTATATTGTGAGGCAAGATTTGTACTTTTATGAGTACAAATTTGTACTTTTATAAGACTCTCCATCATCTACCTGCCAAGTCTTCAGTCAGTTGTTGACTTTTGAGATCCCTCCAAATTAAGAAGGAAACCTGTTCTAGTAAACCTTATTTCCCTCTGGTTGGCAATACCCATCCTCTTTTCTAATCAGCCTAATTTATTTTCCCCACCTATACCAGGATATACCCATCTTTGTTCATGTTAGGTAACAGGGTTATAGATTTAGAGGTAGGAGACACATTAGAGCAGGGATGGGCAATGGCTGGCACATGAGCCTTAAACTAAGGCAACCTCAGGCTTGGATGAGCTGAAAGCTGAGGACAAAAACCTCTTGCTGCTTGAGTTCTTTAAGCTGATAATTTTGTATGGCCCATTGATGATGTTATGAATATCCAAATGGTCCCTGGCAGAAAAAAGGTTCTTCACCCCTCTTTGGAGAGTATTGGTTGCAATCCCTTCATTTTAATGTAAAGAAAACTGAAGAGGATGAGGGCAAAGAAAATGTATTTATTAAGCATCTTTCAGGTTGGGGCAGCTGGGTCACCAGTGGATAAAGTGCTGGGCGTGGAGTCAGGAAGACATGAGTTAAAAATACAACCCCAGATACTGACTATGGGACCCTGTGTAAGTCACTTAACCTTGTTTCATCATCTGCAAAATGAGCTGGAATAGAAAATGGCAAATCACTGAGGAATCTGCCAAGAAAACCCCAACTGGGGTTTCACACAACTCAACAAAACAACGTTAAGCACTCACTATACAAAAGCAGAGGTAGCTAGGTAACTAGAACTCTGGACCTGGAGTCAAGATGACCCGAGTTCAAATCCAGCCTTAGAAAATTACTAGTTGAGGCTGCCAAATGTGCAGTGGATAGAGCACTGGCTTTGGAGTCTGGAGGTCCTGAGTTCAAATTCTGAGGCAAGACTTACTAGCTGTGTGACCCTGGGCAAGTCTCTTAATCCCAAATGTCTTAAACCAAAATGAATAAACAAATAAATGAATGAATGACTAGCTATGAGATTGTAAGTTATTTAACTTCTGTTTGTCTTGGTTTCCTGAGCTGTAAAATAGAGATAATAACAGAAGCTACCTCCTGTGGTTGTTGTGAAGATCAAATGGGAAATTTGTGAGTACACACATACTCATATATAAGCAATATATACACACATGTATATATTATCTATATATATTGAGGGAGATAAGGGTTTAGTTTCTAATTTGGAGGGATCTCAAAAGTCAGGCAAATATAGCTGTATCTACATATGTACACATACACAAATTTCCCATACATATGTTTATATATATTTTAAAGTTATATATGTACATTCACATATATGTACAAGTATATCTACATATATGAATATATGGGAAAATATGAAAATATATTCATATTTATATATGTGTACATATATATGAATAAATGGAAATATGCATGTACATTTCCATATGAATTATGTTGGGAGAGAAAAATCAGAAAAGGGAAAAATCATGAGAAAGACAAAAATCAAAAGAAAAGGGGAAAAAAAGGTAAAAACAGTATGCTTCAATCTGCATTCAGTCTCCATAGTTCTGTCTCTGGATGTGGATAAAATTTTCCATCCAAAGCTTATTGAAATTGCTTTGGATCACTGAATCACTGAGATGAGCCAAGTCCATCATTGTTGATCATCACATAATGATCCTGAAGCATTTTTAACTTGATTTCACTTTACCTTGGCACACATACCTGTTGGTCCCAGCACACCTTTTTGACCTTTCTTCTCTGTCAATAATATTAGTGAAAAAATATTAAATGAGGAAAAGGGAAGCTAGGTGGCACAGTGGATAAAGCTCCAGGCCTGCAATCAAAGACTCATTTTCCCGAGTTAGAATCTGGCCTTTAGATACTTACTGGTTGTGTGACCCTGGGTAAGCCACTTAACCTTGTGTGTCTCAGTTTCAAAATTTGTGAAATGAACTGGTTTTCCTGGTTATGCTCACTTCACTCAGTATTAGTTCACCTAATTCTCTCTAGGCCTCTCTGAAATCATCCTGCTGATCCTTTCTTCTAGAACAATAATATTCCATAACACTCATATATCACAATTTACTCAGCCATTCCCCAACTGATGGGCATCCAACTCAGTTTCCAGTTTCTGGCCACTACAAAGAGGGCTGCCACAAACATTTTTGCACATGTGGGTTCTTTTCTCTCTTTGACAATCTCTTTGGGAAACAGGCCCAGTAGTGGTACTGGTGGATCAAAAAATATGCACAGTTTTATAGCCCTTTGGACATAATTCCACTTTGCTCTTCAGAATTTAAATGGGATATTTGGAAAGCACTTAGCATAAAGACTGGCATGCCATAGGTACTGTATTAATGCTATAATTAAAATAAGCACTTCAAAGATATTTATGTCTGAGCCAGGATTAAAACCCAGATATTGGGTTTAAACTTGGATTTTAAGTCCAATGTATTAATCATCATATGATGGACTTTTTTCTAACTTAAGCGCCACACATTCTTTAAGTCCCACACCCTCCAGGAAACTTCCTTGTCAACCAAAACTGACCCTTCTCCCTGAATACTCATCACACAGCCTTCACTCATCACATAGCCTTCACTACACATTTTTCTTTTCTTTTTTGGTCCAAACCTATGATTTCCTTCATGCAGAGAATTCTGGGTAAATCTTTACATATACATATATATATATCAATCAACAATTCTGTAATTTATAGTCTAGAGAAATGCCTTGCCTGTGACTGCCTAAGGACATAAAGATAATTATCTTCAGAAGTAGACACTGAATTCAGGTCTTCTTGCTTAGGAAAGTAGCCCTTCTATCTCCTCCTACTAGGCTGCCTCTATATAGCTTAGTTCTTAATTATGCATTATATTATAGTTTTCTTAGTTTCATAGCTTGCCCTTGAGCTATAGACTGGGTAACCTAGGGACAAGGACATGCCTTTGGCTTTGGTATTCACCACTGGACCAAGCAGAGACATAATAGGTTTTCATAGAACACTGTTGCTCTTTAGTCATTTCAGTCATGTCTGACTCTTCATGATCCCATTTGGGGGTTTATAAGAGTAGTTAGCCTTTTCCTTCTCCAGCTCATTTCACAGATAAGGAAACTGAGGCAAATAGGGTGAAGTGACTTGTCTAGGATTACACAATCAGTGAGTATCTGAGGCCAGATTTGAACTCAGGAAAATGAGTCTTCTGGATGCAAGCTTGGAGCTTTATCCACTGTATCACCTAGCTGCCTTTTTCCTCATGTAATATTTCTTCTCTAGTATTATTCACAGAGAAGAAAGGAAGGTCTAAAAGGTGTTCTGGGACCAACAGGTACATGTGCCAAGGTAAAGTGAAGGCAAGTTAAAATGCTCTAAGGTCAATTTTTTTTTTTTAAAACTTGAGACTCACTTAGCTTTGTCCTATACTAGACACAGTGGCCCACAACACTGACCAGATTCTCTGAATAAATCATTTATCTCTGTTCCACTTAGACTTAGATGTAGTTGTCAGAATTTTTTTTCTCCCCATGAAAGGTATTTACGAGAGAGAGAGGTGACCGGGAAACTTAATGTGGGGGCAAAGACCACTTTCCAATAAGATGAGTAGCACTGTAGGAATCCAGGGCTAGGCTCAAAACGCTTTTCTTTGGAAGCTCAGAATTCCAGTGGGTAGCAATGAAAGAAACCCAAAACTCAGGGTAGATATGGGTAAGCATGTCTCCCTCACTGACTCTGGCCTCTGCCTTAACCCTGTACAATAGAGGAAACTGCAAAACAGAAGGTATCCCAGCTCTCTCCCCCACTGCACTCGATACATACTAATCTAGAAGGGCAAAGAGAATAAAAGTATTTTAATACGCCACTAATCACCGCACTGCATTCATTACTCAGAAGGCATTAGCAAAAATAAATTACACTCCAGTATTTTTGCCAAGAAAACCCCAAATGGGAAAATAAAGTTACGTATGACTGAACAACAACAACAGGTAAAAAATACTATATACATTCAAATATTTGTCTATGTATACACACACACACACATATATAATATATATTATATGTATGTATACATATGTGTCTATATAATAGTAGATAAACACATACTTGCATACAATATGTACATATATATATATGACACTACATATAAAATATATAAACACATATTCGTGTACATATAAACACTATGTATATGACTATATATATGTAATATCATTTAATAATATATAAATACATATATTACTAATCATATCTATATCTATCCCAATAACCCGGATATCAGAAACCAGACTTTATTTTTAGAACCACTGGTTCACAATTAAACTACATTTATTTTTTCTAAAATTTTTCACCCCCAAAGCTCAAATATTCAAGGAATTATAAAACAGTCTTCTCAAATGATTCAGTTCTGTGCTGCCAAACAAACGGGGAATAAAATGATGTTTTCCTGCCACCTAGTGGAAACGAGGCAAAAAAGCTATCAGGTCACAGAATTTAGATTTCAAGCTAAAAGTGATCTCTGTTTACAGAGATCCGGAAGTGAGCTGGTTGGTTCCAGGTCACAAAATTTCTCAGTAGCAACTCTGGATTTGAATCTAAGATCTCTCTTTAGCTTCAAAGCACACACTCTTTGTCCCTCTGTGCCCATCTTCTCAACTGTGAGAAACAGGTGAGCTCCTTTCTTCCGGGGCTTTCCATAATCTTTTCTTAAGGATCTACTTTTCACCTGGAATCAGGTCAAGAAGAGGAATAAAGAGGGAAGGATTTGTAGCAAAGTCTCCAAGAAAAGAGGAAAAATGGTCTTTGATGCTTTCAGCTGAATGAGCCCTCCCTGGTGAGAATCCTAGCAAAGTGAACAGATACAAAGTGGGGAGGGCTGTAGGAGATGGAGGGATCTTGGAGATTTACCACACAAGGCTCTGGATCCACCAGAAGATTCTAACCTATATTTTTCTATGCATAATAAGTAAGCAAAATGCCCCTTTAAGCTCTAGAGAGAACCCGCCAAGAGGATGAATAGAGAACTCATTTATCTGTAGATAAGACTGAGCAACAAACAAGCAATTTTTTTTTAACAGTATATCACTTCACATAAAATAAAATGTAACAAGGCTAATAATTCCATATAACATCCAAAAATACAAAGAGGGATCAATGAATCATTGACTCAATGTTGGGCACAAGGAAGGATGAAACATATGGAAACAATAATGCTTTAAATGAGAACTGAACTCAAGTTGTAGAACTCAAACTCCCCATTTAAGGATTTTCAGTTTAGTTGGACACCAGATATCTATCAAGTGTTTAGACAGGTAGCAAGTGATGTTTGGCTGACATTTGAGAAGGAAAATAAGCCAGGTTTATAAATTTGGGAAGCACTTTCATAGAGATGATAGTTAAATTCATGGGACTTGATGAGTCAACAGGTAGAATGAAAAAAGAAGGCCGTGGGAAAGTCTTGAAGCACATCCATGCTTAAGAGCTGAAATATGGATGATATAGAGAAGGAATAACTATTTAGAGTGGAGGACCAGGGGAAAAAAAAAACAACAACATGTTATGGAAGCCCAGAAGGGAGAGACTATCCAGGAGGGAGCTGATATGGGAAGAGCTGAACAAACTGGGACAGATGAATGTAAAGGAATACTATCACTGTAAAGCAATAAACACCAGGAGCTTAAAGCTTACTATCCAAAAAACTAAAATCTTGGCAACTGGTCCCATTGGAAAAAGAAATGGAAGTAGTATCACGTCTTATATTTGTGGACTCAAAGATCACTGCAGATTGGCAACTGCAGCCATGAAATTATAAGAAGCTTGCCTCTTGGAAGGAAAGCTGTGGCAAATTTTGGATAGCAGACTAAAAAGCAGAGCTGACAAAGACCTACAGAGTCAAAGCTATAGTTTTTTCAGTTGTATGACCATGAGAGTTGGACTATAAGGAAAACTGAGTGCTGCAGAATCAGTGCTTTCAAATTGTGCTGCCAGAAAAGACTTTTAAGAATCCCTTGGACAGCCAGGAGATCAAATCAATCAATGCTTAAGGAAATTAATTCAGATTGTTTTCTAGAAGGTCAAATACTAAAACTGAAGCTTAGATATTTAACACATAAGACAGGACTTACAGCAAATGACGCTGATGTTGGGAAAGATTGAAGATATAAGGAAAAGGGAACAGTAGAAGGTGAACTGGATAGTATCATAGAAGCAAGAAACATGAGGTTCAATAGGTTTTGGGGGACAATGGAGAATAGAAGGGCCTTCATGGGGTCATGGAGACTCAGACACAACTGAACTTAACTACTGAACAATAATAACCCCAGAGGAGGACTCCATTTTCTGAGAAACATGGAAAAGACGATAAACTTGCTTTGAGAGCCATTTACTTAAAAACCACAAATATGAACTTTTATAGACTTCCAGATAGTGGAAGATAGAAGGGCCTATCTATCTAGGCATGGGATCATGAAAAACTGAACACAACTGAATGACTTAACAACAAAAGAACAACAGGAATTTAAAGAAATATAGAAAGATTTATGGGAAATAATATTATTTATATGAATTCTTGTGAACTAAAATATTTTAAGGAAAAAAAAGAATTACTAGAATAATATAAACAAAAAATAAAAATGAATACTTTATAATATTTATTATTTTTATTATTGTTTTGGACCAATCCTATAATTTAATTGGCTTAGAGAACAATCCGTGAAGATAATTCCTCTATGGAACTCCATAATGAATAATTTTAGAAAGTTTCCATGGGCACCAAGAGACTTGATCACAGTCATTAAGATGTTAGAGAGTCAGAATTTGAACTTCTCTTTCTCTTTCAGAGACTGGCTCTCTATCCACTAAGCCATCTTGTCTCTATTTCACCATACATCTTTCACCTCCTGAGAATGGATGTCTCTGGGTCTTCTTTTCTTCTCATTTTATCTAATTATAATGAACAACAAGCCAATCCTGACTCCAAGGAAGAGATAAGAATATCACCTTCTTTTCATTGGAGAAGTAGTTTAGACAGAGTGCTGGATTTAGAGTCAAGGACCTGTTTCAAATGCTGACTCTGTCACTTGTACTCCTTGGATGGCCTTAGCCAAGTTATTATATTCAGTTTTCTCATCTATAAAAACTAAGGAATTGGACCAGAACTCCCTCCAACTCTAAATCTATGATAATGGGTGAAATGTTGCCATACAGAAATGATGGTAACCTTGAAGAAAGTAGTTGCAGAAGGGCAGAAGTTTCACAGACTAAATGTAAAGGATTGATAAATAAGTAGGGGGTAAGGGGACTTAAATAATGGAAGTTCAGAAAGTATAGAAAACTTTTTCTTAAGGCAAATGGTAGGGACAAGCCAAGTTTGAATATGGGCAGGGTGTGAAGGGCAATAGGATAAGAAGGGGAAGGAATTAAAAGATGGGGGCAGTGTATAATTGATCTGGTTCAGTGTGTTAATTTTGTGAAGGGAAGAAGTATGGCCAGAGAAGGGGTAATAGTTGAGAGTGCAGATTTAGAAGTCCATGGTGAGAAGAATGGGAGAAGGGGTGAAGCAGTGGGAGAGATGACAGGATAGAGGATTAGAATTAGAAAGGGAAGAAATCAAAGCTCTCTACAGTCATGTTAAAAAAAAATGCTCTAAATCACTATTGACTGGAGAAATGCAAACTAAAATAACTCCAAGGTACCATTTTCCATCTATCAGATAAGCTAATATGACAGAAAAGAAAAATGACAAATGTTGGAAGGGATACGGGAAAACTGGGATACTAATGTACTGTTGACAGAGTTATGAACTGATTCAACAATTCTGGAGAGCAATTTGGAATTATGCCCATGGGGCTATAAAACAGTACAAATCCTTTGACTTAGCAATATTTTTTACTAGGTTTATATCCCAAAGACATTATAGAAAAGGGGAAAGGACATATTTGTGCAAAAATATCTGTAGCAGCTCTTTTTTTGTGGCAACAAAGAACTGGAAATTGAGGGGATGCCCATCATTTAACTGGTGAATGATGGAACAAGTTGCAGCATATGATTGTGATGGAATACTATGTAACAGATAAGCGTGATGATTTCAGAAAAATCTGGGAAGACTTATATGAACTGATGCAAAATGAGGCGAACAGAACCAAAATAATACTGTACACAATAACAGCAATATTATATGATGATCAACTGTAAATTACTATTATCTCTCAGCAAGACAATGATCCAAAACAATTCTGAAGGACTTAGAATGAAAAATGCTATCCACTTCCAGAGAAAGAATTAATGGAGTCTGAATGCACATTGATATATTTCCTTTTCTTACTCTTTATTTGCATTTGTTTTCTTTCATAGGATGACTGATAATATGTTTTGTATGAGGGCATATATATGCTCTATGTCAAATGACTTAGCTTCTCAAGATAAGGAGAAGGGGAAGTAGGGAAGGAGAAACTTGGAACTTAAATTTTTTTGTTGTATTATATTATGGAAATGCTTGTTTTTATTCCATAAATTAAAAGAAAAATGTTAAAAATTATTTTCATATATAATTGGAAAAAATATATACTTTTTAAAGTCTACAAAATGTTTTAATTATGAAGGCAGAAAGTCCTGAACAAGGCATGGAACTCCTAAAGAAAGGAAGGAGGAAGACACCAAGCAGAAGATTTACAAGATAAGGAGCAAGCCTTTAGCGCATTCCTGAGACACTGGAAATGGAACCCCTCTAGTACCTTTGGCTCAGCTCTCTGTCAAATCTGCTCAGGCTCTATAAATAAAAGTCCCCTTTAGAAAAGGCTCATCAGCATGGCATTCACTTTGGTTTCTATAGGAGAGGAATGACTTCTGTAAACCATTCGCAACTGAATGATTATTACCAATAAATCAGTTTACAGAATTGACAATCATTTATTGAGCTCTTTCTATGTACCAGGTACTATGCTGGATAGAAAATGGACATACAATTTTTAAAAAATGAAAATATTCTTATTTTTAAGGACATAATATAGAGGAGACAATATGTATATATATGGACTGCAAGATTACTGTGACATGTAAGAACCATATTGTATGTCAGAACAAGATTTGGCAACTAATTGGATGCATCTGTAAAGGAGAGAAAGAATTGAAGATGGATTCAAGTGGTGACTGGAAGAATGTTGTGTAGTGAACAGACTAGGGAAGCTTGAAGGGCAAATGGATTTTGGGGGAAAGACAATGAGTTCCATTTTGGACATGTTTACTTCATAGAGCAAGAGATTTGGAGTAGTAATTTGGAGGTCATTTACAACTAACCTCTTTCTTTGAGATGCCTATGGGACATTTAGTTGGCAGGCAACAGGTGATGTGGGAATGAGCTCAAGAGATATTACGATGGGATATACAGATGTGAGAGTCATCTTCCTAGAGATAACTGAACTCATTGGACCCGGTGAGATCCGCAAGAGAAAGAGTACAGAGAGTTAAAACAAAACAATTTACCTGATCATTGACAGGAAGGTGGATCGATCAGGCTTGGCGTCCACAAGGTCATCATCATCATCTTCTTCTTCTTCTACATCACTTGCTCCTTGCTGCACTTTAGACTCCAACTCATCTGCCATCTGTGTGAATACATAAGTGTATAAATAGACAGGCAGATACCTATAATATAATACATATATCATGTAATAAATAGTTCACTTGTATACAGTGCTGGGATATACAATGAATTTTTCTTGTAAGTACTCTGTGAGAGAGGTAGTTCATTTTTATAACATTTTAAAAGTGCAGAACGTGAAGCAGAGTAGTAGTGATTTGCCTGGGCTCACACAGCAGATAAATAGCAGAACTGGAATTTAAGCCTTCTTACTTGCATTATTAAACTGAGCTTTCATTAGTACTGAGTGTACACCACCTCTACTTCAGCCCAGTTTAGAATCAATAACCAGTAGAATGAGTGGCTTTCTGCTTCTCATTTACCCTGCAGAGTACTATCAACCTAATCTTTCCTTAATATTATTTTTATAAAATGTTGCTTTTCTATTCAAGAATCTTCAATGACTCCCTTTTACCTAAAGCACCCAGTCCAAACTCTTCTTGCTGGCTTTCAGTGTATTTTATAGTCTGACCCCAAATTGGTCTCTAAACCAAATCCTCAGTCCCAGAGCAATACGTACCATGTTTGCTCCCAACTAACTGTATGTGCTGTCATCAGTTAGGAAACTTGGGTTATGATCCCAATTTTATTATTATCTTGATGTAAAATCTTGAGTAAATAACTTCCTCTCACTGCGTCTCAACTTCTTAACCATTAAAAATGAGAGGTTAGATCAGAATGTTACTAAGATTTTTTTCCAATTTTATATTTTTATTAATGACCTTTCTGTTTTTCTCATCATCTAAAATCACTGTAATCCACAAATATTTGCTTAGCATCTCCTTGCTGCAGGGCTTTCTGCTCAGCAGGGGAAATAAATGTGTATAACATGGTCTTTTAATTTTTTTTTAATTTAAAAACATTTTTTTAAATGATCCTTTTCCTTGACATATACACAGTCTAGATGGAGAGGTAGATCTTAGACATAAAGGAAGAAATTATTATATAGATTACCAGATGCCAAGTGCAGTGTGGACATTGAAGACTGTATTAGACTCCTAATATCTAAGAGCAAGGTGGGGGTAGAAGGAGGGAAGGGAAAAAGGGAGGGAAGGAGGCAAAGAAGAGAGAAAAGGAAAAAGGGATGGAGGAACGAAGGGAGAAAAGTAGGAGAAAGAAAGGAAGAAAAAAGGAAGGAAGGAAAGAAAAAAGAGGGAGGGAGAAAAGGGAGGAAAGGAGAAAGGGAGGGATGGAGGAAAGAAAGAAAGAAAGGAGAAAGGAAAGAAAGAAAAGAGGAAGGAAGAAGAGAGGGAGAGAGGACAGAAAGAAGGATATATAGAAAAGGAAGGAAGGAAAGAAAGGAGGAAGAAAGGAAGAAGGGAGGAGGGAGAAGAAGGATATATTGGAGTGGGGAAAGACAAGGCAGGGAAACCAATTAAAATACTGTTGTAATTGTAAATAGCAAATGTGAATGGAGAGGTGTGTGTGTAGGGGTGTGTGTGTGTGTGTGTGTGTGTGTGTGTGTGTGTGTAATTGCTAAGGTAGAAATGACAAGATTTGGTGATGAACTGGTTATGTGGGATAAGTAAGGGCTTTAATTTTGGAGGGACAAAATGAGGATGAGTGTAGGATAGGGGCTTGTCATAGGGCCTCAGGAAAGTTTGACTTGGAAAACTCATTGTACGAAGTGGGATTCAAGAATCCATTATGGATAGAATGTTTGCCCCTTTGCAATCAGAGACTAGTTTAGATTATGGTTGTGCAACAATGAGTGAGTCAATCTCTGCCTCAGTTTCCTCTTCTGTAAAATGGAAAGGACAGCATCTACCTACAACAAAGACTGTTGTGAAGGTAAAATAAGACATTTATAAAGTGTTTTGCAAACTTTAAAACATAAATATAAATATAAATGCTAGTTTTATTCAAAGGAATTTTGGATTTAATAGGTAAAAATTAGAGAATTTCAAATTTTTAGCTAACTGCAAAAATCAACTTTCCAATTATTAAAGCTATCCAGCAATGATCATCTCATGAGGTGATAAGTTCCCTATCACTGGCAGTGCTTAAGTGGAACTGAATGGCTATAGGTTAGGTATACCAAACAGAATCTTCTTGAATGGGGTTGACAAAGTGGGTCTCTTCCTAGGCTGCGATTCAATAATTCTTGAGTGATCCTCTTCCATCTTATACCCACACCCCTCCACACTCTTGAAACAGTAAAACAATGCTGCAGATACTGGTGGAAGCAACAAGGGGCAGATACTGTTCTTGTCCTTGCTAGAGTATATATTTGGAAGCTCAATTCTGAGAAGAGTAAACCCTCTGGCAGGGATTCCACATCTAGGCACTTAAAAAAAAATTCCCCTCTTCCCTGAAAATGTAATTTCAAAAACACCTCTGCTATTGCAAATGACTATATATGAAACTTTCCAGTGATTAAGCTAGTTGTCAGGTCAGAATGACTGGTCTTGTTAAACTAGAGAGAGATGAATGGGCCAAAGGTTTCAAAGTGGGAGGAAGAAAGCACTGAGTACTTAAGCAGTGGGTGTGCTGAGATCTGATCCTAATGCAGGTCCATTCATGAATTAATCAGTGAGTATTTATTAAATCACAAAACTAACATTTTCCTATCTTACTACCATAACTTCTTATCATTTCTTCCTATACCTTATTCCTCTCCTCCAAAATTTATTCTTTTCATTTTTAGGAAAAGTATTAGTAGAAATCTGTCTCAATTACTCTGTTTTGCATGTTCATTTTAAGAAAAATCAGAAAGTTTTCAAAATAAAGGCAGCATAGGAAAATTCAACTGGTTTTCATTAGTACTATTTAAAATGGAGATTAATTTCTGTTTCTGAATGCAATACATTTGGAAAAGAGACCACTCATATTATGAAATCATTAGGAAATTAGAATTTCTCCCTAAAATGTATCCTTGCTGATATTACTAAGAAAAATAAAAGATAAAAAGGTGAGAGGATTATATAAAACAGCACAAGGGGAACACCATGGATTATTATGTACTACCCAAAGCAGGAGATGCTGTAATGGTTCACTATATTTTAATTTTATCCAAATTTATTATAATTTTCTAATTTTCTTCTACCTGCAGTTTTTACAGCATGTAATCCTAATAGTGAGTAGAGTGGTGGATAAGGAAGATTATTTTGCTGAATTCAAATCTGGTGTCAGACATACCAGTTGTCTGACCCCAGGCAGATCATTTAACTGTTTGCCTCAGTTTCCTCATCTGTAAAATGAGCTGGAGAAGGAAATGACAAACCACTCCAGTATCTTTGCAAAGAAAACCTCAAAATGGGGTCATGAAGAATAGGACATGACTGAATAACAAACCCTCTTGCATATTTCTTCCTTCTTGATTCTTCATGCTCTGACATTTTTCACTTGCTTCTCTTCCTATTTTGCATAGAGGATAGATTACTCAATTTGAAGTCAGGAAGATCTGCATTCAAAACCTGTTCCTCTGCTGACTAGCTGTGTAATCTTATGCAGGTTACTTTATCTTTCTGAATCTCGGTTTACTTATCTGTAAAATGGGTCTATTATGCTTACATCTGCCTCATAAGTAGAGTTGTTGTAAACATTAAAAGAAATAACATCTAAATATAGAGTATTATTGACTATCTGATTCTTCTCATTACTTCTTCCCATTCTTCTCCTGATCATCTACTGCTTTCAGTCTCACAAGGGTGTCCTCTCTTCTTTTTTTAAACCAGTGTAAGGTATAATTTCTGGCATATAGTAGGTGCTTAATAAATGTTTAATGATTGATTGACTTAATAATCAACTCACATGGCTTCTAATATCAACCCTCTACAGAGAGCTACCTCCAGCTCTGAATGCTCAAACTCTTCTGAGAGCTAGTTCCATTTTGCAATTGCCTGCTATGTATCTCTATTTGGATGTTCCATCAGTACCATGAGCTTTCTTTCTTTTTGGTTAAAATAATATTCCCCCCATTACATATTAAAACAATTTTTAATTTTTTTTAAAGTTTTGAGCTCCAAATTCTATCCCTTATTTCTTCTTCCCTCCCTTCTCCTTCTCTGAGAAACATTAAACAATCTGATATATAAGTTATACATAAACAATGATGTGAAAATTTTCTATATTAGTCACTGGACAAAATTTATTCTTTTTACAATTTATTTTTCAAAGTACCCACAAAGATAGTTTTCAAATCACCTTTGTAAAACCTTGTGTCCCAAATTTTTCTCCTTTCTCCCTCCCTCCCTCTCATTAAAGCAAGTAATTCAATATAAGTTAAACACGTACAATTCTTCTAAACATATTTCCACATTAACCATGCTGCACAAGAAATATAAGATCAAAAAGGAAAAATAATGAGAAAGAAAAAAGACAAAATTTGTTCTTTACTGGCACTGTAATCTACAATCTCTCGATCCTTCAGTCCTTTCTTGGGTGATTACCCCTTCTCTGGCTTTAAATTCCTTCCTTCCCAATCTTAATACTATGGTTAATTAGGCCACCTCCAAACTGTTGAATTACTTGCTCTCTTGTCTGTTAGAAGCTACCAAATCCCACATCAGGGGTTACTCTCACCATTCCTTGCCATCTCTCCTACTCATGTACTGCTGGAAAGACTAAACTAGGAAGGAATGTGCTGCTAGACTAGGAATCCCTAAACTTTATGCTCCCTAACTCACCAGGCTCCTAATTACTAAAAACAAACCCTCTTATTTCTCCCTAAATGATTCTCTCTCCTACTCCCCAATTCCCCAAAACCCCTACTTTCCGTCCATTCTCTCTGAGGACTTTTCCTCTTAATTTTCGAAGAAAACTGAGATCATTCAGAATAAATTTTCCCTTGTTATCACCTCCCACTCTCTCCTTTCCTTCAGTCTTTAATGAGGTGGCTCTCCTTCCAAGTACAGTCCCTCTACATGACATATACCAAAAAGCCCATTTCTTCCTCTCTTCTCCAGTGGATTGCCCTCCTCAATCATCTCCCTTTTCTTTCCAATTTTTAATCTTCCCAATTAGGTCATTTACTACTATTTTCAAAGATATCCCAAGTCTTCATCTTCAAAAATCCTTCACTTAGACCCACTTAATCTCTCCTCCCTTTCGTGGCCAAACTCTTAGGAAAAAAGCTACCTATACTCTTTACCCCAATAAACTCACCTTATACTCACTCCTCAACCCTTTGCAATGCTAGCTTTTGTCCTTATCACTCACCTGGAACTGCATTCTCTAAATGTATCAATAATCTCACGCCAAATCTAATAGTTTTTACTCCTGCCCTCTCCTGTTGAATTTTACACTGCTGATCACCTCTTCTTTTCCTGATTTTCTTTTTAATATCCGACTGCTTTTCAGTCGGCTGGCTCATAAGAAAAATCAACCACCTATGGCATATCCCAAGGCTTTGTAGGAGCAAGTGATGCAGTGGGAGAGCACTGGTCCTGAAAGTGGACACTAATTAGCTGTGTGACCCTGGGCAAGTCACTTAATCTGTCTGCTTCAGTTTCCTTAACTATAAAATGGGATTTAAAAAATGTCTACTTCCCAGGACTACTGTAATGTTAAAATAAGGTTTTTGTGAAGGAGTCAGTAGAGTGCCTGGCACATAGGAAGCATTTAATAAGGTTAGGGAATAAGCATTTTTATAGTACTCTTTAATAATTGCTTTTTCCTTCTTTCCTTCCTTCCTCCCTTCCTTTTTTTTCCTTCCCTTCCTTCTCTTTCTTTCTTTCTTTCTTTCTCTCTCTCTCTCTTTCTTTCTTTCTCTCTCTCTCTCTCTCTCTCTTTCTTTCCCTCTCTCCCTTCCTTCCTTTTTTGCAAGATGATTCCCAGACCTATATTGCTGGTTCCACTGTCTCTTGAGCTTTCATGTCACATCATCAATTGTCATCATCATCGGATATTCCAAATTAGGATATCCTAGAGAAATCTCAAACACAACACATATAAAAAAGAACCCATTACTTTTCCTTTCTTGCTCTCTTCTCACCATCAATCTATCTCTATACCAAATTTCCCTATTTCTGACAAGGGCATCACCATTCTTCCCGTCTCCCAAATTCACAACCTTGCCATCCTCCTTGAACCCTCACTTCTCATGGCCAAATCAGTACCAAATCTTGGCATCTCTTACATCTGGCTGTTCTATTTCAAGGAATCTCTCTAATCTAAGTCAAAGCATTTACATAATGCTTTAAAGTCCACAAAGCACTTTACAAAAGTCATGCATTTTGATCTTATAATAACCCTAGGAGAAGGGTATTATTATCACCCTCATTTAACAGATGAGGAAACTGAGGCAAACATAGTGTAAGTGATTTGCCAAGTGTCACATAGTAAATGTCTGAGGTTGGATTTGCACTCAGATCTTCCTGACTCCAGATCCAGCAATCTATCTACTACACCACATTTCTAGGTCTCATTATAACTGCAAGGACCAACCCAACTGGTCCTCTCTCTCTCAACTTTGTGCACAATCAGTCCCCCATATCTAAAATGAACTCCTTCCTTACCAACATTTCTCAGAATCCCTCAATCATTGTCATCAATATTAAACATTTCTTAATGTCCCAACTACAACTGCACTCCTTCTCTACTCCATATTTATTCTACACACACACACACACACATATATATATATATATATATATATATATATATGTATGTATATGTTGTATCCCCACAGAGAATGTAAATTCCTTGAGAGAAAAAAAATGTTTCATTTTTGTCTTTGTATTTTTGATACTTAATATGGTGATTAGAACATCATACATATTTATTAAATATTTGTTGATTAGTTTTCATCTACAAAATAAGGGTGCTGAACTAGATAATGTCTAAGAATCCTTTCAGAATTAATAATCTGTGAACTGCTTTGCCACAGCATGGAAATCAATAAACATTTAACCCTAAGTATTCCCAGGAAATCAAAAGTGAGTTCAGATATGACCTTCAAATATATTTTTAGACAATGTTTTAGGAATGGGGCAAGCTAAGAATACTATCACAGTGCTGTAAAGGAGGGGTGGTGTTGGTAAATGTTTAACTTGTCTTTCCAGAAAAAAAAAATTGTTTCTTGAAGGCAAACTGTCTTTTGCCTCTTTTTGTATCTCCAGTGCTTAGCATAGTATCTGGCAAAAAGTAGAAGCTTAATAAATGTTTAATAAATTAAACTGAATTGAATGGCATACTTTTAGGTTTAATCTATGTTATTAACGTTTTCTCCATTACTTTCTTAAGTTTAGAGAATCAATGAAACAATAAATCAAACCCTGATTTATAGCCTATGTAGGTTTCTGAACCACCTGGATCCCAAACTAGATCCAAATTAGCATTCATCAATATCAATCCAGAACCCAGGGTTCTTTCTTCCACATTTGGTCCTTTTGAAAGGGATAACAAAGCCTTCCCTTTTATTGAATGACCAGGCTCACTTGCGAGTGTGTGTGTGTGAGAGAAAGAGAGAGTGAAGTGAGAGATAGAATGAGTGAGAGCGAGAGGAAGGGGTGGGGGGTGGGGGGGAGAGAGAGCGAGAGAGAGAGAGAGAGAGAGAGAGAGAGAGAGAGAGAGAGAGAGAGAGAATGAAAGAAAGAGAGAGCGAGAGAGAGCATCACAGAGAGGGAGACAGAGACAGAGAGAGAAAATGGTGGAGAAGGGATCCCAGTTAATGTCCTTATTGTTCCAATTCATGGTGTTCTGGTTTTTCCTTTAATTTTTTTTAATACATAGAATAATCATGTGATACTTCAGTTATTTCTCCTTGGAATTTGAAAGTCGTTGAGGTTTTTAACTGCTGCTTGGTTTTTGCTTTGTCCACTAAAAGGGTGTGTTTTTCTTTTTCTGATTATGTAGTTTTTAAAATTTACTATAATATTCCTTGGTCATTTAAACCCAATAATCAAAGCAAATCAATAAATAAACATTTTTCAAGCATGTACTAAATGCCAGGTGCCACCTAAGCACTGGAGATGTGCTTGAACTCACAGTTCAAGCAGTCAAGTAAATCTGTTTCTTCTCAACACCATGATACACAAGTGTACAAAAAGAAATATTTTACAATACTTTCTGTTTCATCATCCAGAACATTAAAAAGATGTGTATTCGAGGGATAAAATTTAAATCATTCTCTTTCACTGGTTCATCAGGAACTCTTAAGTGAAGCTTTTTTTTTCTTTTTAAATGTCTGTGAGAACAGCCATGATAAGTGGGGACCACTGACCAGATTTGTGTTAAGGAGCCAGTGGTAACCCATCACCTATTTCTGAACCTTCAGTATCAACACAGTTGTTCCAGGATAAGCCAGTAGATTCAAAAAAGTTATTCAACACTTTGAAAACTTTAGCACCATATGTGTTTGTGTGTGTGGTCAAGCATTCTTCAAAAACAAACAAACAAAAAACCCAAAACACTTCAACCATTAATTAGTTGGTGCTGATGCTGGACAAATCTCAGCAAAACAGCAAATCCAGCTGTGTCCATAGATTTGTCCATTTGTAAAGTAAAAGGAGAACTCTTCAGATAATATATCTTAACTCAGTTTTTATGTTTTAACTAAATCTTTAATTCACAGATAATGTAGCTCGTACAACCAAAAGAGAATGAGGGTTAAAAAAAAAATGAATATCTTGGAACTATTGTGAAAATAGTTTTCTATCTCCTGCACATTTAAGGGATTCTTAGCCCAGACTTAGAGACCTGCTGATCTGGAATACTGAGACTTTGGGTTATTTGCCAGAGGTCACACATCTATTACAAGTGTCACTTCCCTAAATTGTCTCTCTAAGGAAGAATTAGCAATTAAAGTTTTCTCACACATTGCCTACCCAAAGAACTACCAACCTCAGGCTAAGAAAAGACCAATTACAATTCTTTTGGGACTTAACTTGCCACAATGAAGCTTATAAACATGATCCCAGCAGTATAAGGCATTTCACCACACCCAGGTAGAACCAGGACAAGGCATTCCAGCTGGTTTTAAAAATAAACTGTAACACTAAGGCCTTCTGTCACAGATAAACACTCACATGCCACAGGCAGCAGAATATTCCTGCTGTATTAAAATAAGCGTGCTCATAAAATATTACAAAGTGTCCTTGAAACAGTGCCCTGCCCTAGGCAACTGCTTACCTTGTCTATTGCTACCTTAGGACCTCTGCAATGGAAATGAAATTGGTGAACTTACAAGAGACTCTGAAACAAATGGACCTTGCTCCTTAGAAGTCATCAACTAGTGTGTGTGTGTGTGTGTGTGTGTGTGTGTGTGTGCTATTATTTCCTCCATACTCTAGGTGCAAGAGCACTTTATCCAGGGAAATTGCAAGATTCAAAGCTTCAAAGGGCTTCCAGGATTATCACTGATCTCAGAGAAATGAAATCATTTGCCCAAGAGCAGAGAGGTTAAAACGTATCTGAGGTGGGATCTGAATTCAGATCTTTTGATCCAAATCCTGTGGCTTTCCCATACTACTAAACAGTCCCCATAATGGACATGTAATAATGCTGACTGAAAATTGTTTTAAAATGTTTGATGACATGTTATGTCATAAATGTTAAATGACACACTATGTAAAAAGGTATAGGATTAAAAAAAAGACTTCTGGAGCCTGATGTGAGCTATTTTTTTTTAAAATGGGGAACATAAAGCATCAATTGGATGGAACTACAGAGGCCATTTAATCCTACCTTTTTATTTTTACAAATAAGGAAACTGAAGCTCAAAAATTAAAAGTATACCTTTTGAGGCCATATATGAACTCAGGTCCTCTGATTTCATATCTAGTTAGACTCAAAGGGCTCCAATATTTCAACACCATCAAAAATCCAATAATCTGATAAAGATTAGAAAAAATATAATTCTGGTGATCATTTCTATTTTCATTGTCCTATTATTTCTGTTATGTCTGACTCCTTGTGCCCTCATTTAGAGTTTTTTTGGCAAAGATACTAGAGTGGTTTGCCATTTTCTTCTCCACTTCATTTTACAGATGAGGAAACTGAGGCAAACTGGGTAAAGTGATTTATTCAGGGTCACATAGCTATTAAGTATCTGAGGTTGGATTTGAACTCAGAAAGATGAGACTTCCTGACTCCATGTCTGGCCCTCTCTCCAACGTGCTACCTACCTGCTTTTTTTAATCTATACTCAGTAAGATTTCTTATAGCTGACTTTATCAGTATATAAGCCTTATGTAGATCGAGATCTTGTTTTATCTACCTCAGAGGTTGTTGTAAAGAAAATACTTTTTCAACATTTTAAAATAAGAGCTATCCTTATTTAAAAGGATCATAGAATTACAGCTAGAATTATTATTCTTGGTCATCTAGAGCTCAGCTTCTTGAACTATGTCAAGACCCCATATGGGGTCTTGTAACTGAATTTGGGATTCCTGAAATTAATTATTATTTATTATCAGTCAATGTTTGATTTCTATACCTACATACCCAGGCTCATGTAAAAATTTCTTGGGTAAAAATGGTTCATGAGTGGAAAACGCTTAAGAAGTCCTGATCTAGAGAAACCCCTTTTTATAAAGGAAACTGAGGTTTTCCAAGATCACACAGGTAGACTTGAGCCAGAGCTCTGGAACTCTCTGTGTACTGTATTACCCATCATAGGTTCTCCATGGTGTTTCATGTTTAATAAATGTTTGTTGGATTGGACTAAGATGTGTTTAGGCACATGGGATTAAAAAAATCAATTTTTTTTTTACCCTTAATGAAGGTGAGGCAATGAACAAGTTCCAAGACCAAGAATACAGGTTCAAGAAATCCAGTGGCTTTAAAGTATAAACTCTGAGGAAAATAAACAAAAAAACAGTCAGGATTTGCCACAGGAAGGAAAAGGAAGCCAAAGGTTCCCAGAACAATTGAATGGATGACTTCTACTATAAACTACTCCTACCCAGGGAGAAGATTCTTAGATTTCTATTCTGACTCTGGCTTCTTTGGGAGGTGTTTATGCTCAGTAAAAGGAGGCATCTGGGCCGTGTGTACCTTACCCTACCTACAAGTTCCATGGAACTCTTGGGGATTGACTCACCGATAAAATCCTGCAATCTACCAGGAGTTTCCTTCTAGAAGGAAGGCTCCTGAATTTTCAAAGAAAAACCTGGATTCTTGGGCAAAATAGTCTAATAGAAGTTAGTGAAGAAAAAGATCAGAAGAGACTGTAGCTGTCTTTCTATTAGGAAAGTGGATCAAAATTTGTATTGGCCTGGCATGAACTTTGAGAATCCAGTTTAGATTCCATAAAACCAGGAGGTAATGTGATACAGTATACAAATACCAAAAAAAAAAATAGTACTTGCCCTGTCTACCTCATTGGGTGATTTCAGGGTTCAAATAAGATAATGTACATAAAAATGCTTTTATGTATGAATCAGTAATTAATTTTAATGAATAACTACCGTTTAAGAAATAATTAATAAATTAAAAGGGGATTGGTTGTATTTGGATACAAAAGACCTGGGTTTAAGGCTTGGGTCTCTAAATTACTAGCTGAATGACTCTGGACATATGCCATCACTTCCAAGCCTCAGTTTCCCTTTTGGTAAAACAGATACTTGTCATAATTACATAAAAATCATATGTAATGATGATCAGCTACATAAAATTAAGTTATTGTTTAGATGAGACATGCTCCAACATTTCTAGATTTATGATTTCATCTGTGTGGGACTCCACTCATATAGATTTCAGTCGTATCTTATTCCAATTCCACCTTGCTTCATATTGTGGGAAAGGAGAACCTTCTGATGATAAAGCTTTTCTGAACATGATATCTATGAACGCACAGCCATCAGTAGTGCCCATGCTTGAACCTCTGTAGGCTGGAAGAATCTACCAAAATTTGTATTGGCCTGGTATGGACTTTGAGAACCCAGTTTAGATTCTATAAAACTAGGAAGCAGTGTGGTACAGTGGGCAAAACCAGGTTTTTAAGTTAAAGGATTTGACCTCAGGTAAAATGTTTAACATTGTTTTCAGGGCAGCAGTGGATAGATCGTCAACCAGCAGAAGTCAGAAGTTCAAATACTACCTCAGACACTTAGCACTTACTAGCTGTGTGACCCCAATTACCTTACCAAAAAACAAAACAAACCCCCAAACCCTGCTTTCCTGTTCTGTAAAATGAGGCAGTTGGGCTGGATGACTTCTCAAAGACCTACTCAAGTCTATGACCCTAAAAAAAGAAAACTAGTTGTAAAAACCACCAACAATTTCCTTTTTGCAATGTCTTATTTCCAAATCAAGGACTTCCTCAATTCCTTAATAAATCCTTTCCCCCCATCAATTAAATTGAATGCAAAACAGATTATTTTTAGTGAGTTCCTTGAGTTTCCATACTAGGAAGGGGAAAAAAAAGAAGCAAAGCTAGAAGAGCAGGGGTAGTTTCTAACAAAAATTAATGTGTATTCTTTCGCTTTGTCCTGCCTATGACTATTCAAGCAGATTAGAGCAAACCAGTGTTTGTTTCACTTTTGACAGCATTTTATAAAATAATTTTGTATAAAAAAGGTACACAAATTTCCCAAAGGGAGAGGTGGGGGAGTAATTTTGGATCCACTGTGGGTCCTATGTTCTCAAACATGCCAAAGTCACTGTGGGGTGAGTTCCAAGTTATGTAGCCTTGGGAAAAGCACTTTACCCCAAGAGAAAATAGATTAATGGAAAAAACCAATAGCTTTGGAGTTAGAAGCCCAGGACGGATGCTGACTCTGCCACCTATGTGACCTTGGGCACAATACTTAAGCTCCTGTGTAAATGGAGATGTTAAGCCTCTCTCGTGCTTCTCATTCTGCCCATTTCTTCTCCATCTCCTGTGATAAATCAACATTATCTAACTCCTTTATGTTTTCATTCTCAATCTTTAGTTTCCCAAATCTTGGTGGATCTTATGTCTGTGATGTCCCTCCCTTCTATCCCCTAGCTCAGGCCCTGGTCATCTCTAACCATAACTATGTCAAAGTCTCATAACCTATTATCTCTTCCTTCTCCAATTCATCCTTCCACTCAGCTGCCAAAATGCCTAACTGCCCACACCATATATATGCAAACACTCACACACACATATACACGTTATGTACATATAAATACATATGTGTATATAAATATACATACATGTGTGTACATCTTTCTCTCTCTCACCCCCTTCCTGGATCACTGCCTTGTGATGGAAGGAAAATATGGTGGAAATATGTTATGATGAAATATGTTATTTAAGTGAACAGTTCAAAGTGGAGAATTCTGATAAAAAAAGTAACCGTTAGAGAAAGAGATGGCAAACCCCCAAGATTTTTGCCATGGACAGTATTAAAAAACTAAAAGATATGGTCCAGAGTCACAAAGAGTCAGACACCATGTGTATACATCTAAGTGCATCTGCAGGTACAGCATGCATGCATACAAAGGAAGCATGGTACATTAGATCAAGCCTCACAAACAGGAAGACCTGTTTTAAGTACTATTTCTGATCTATACATGCTATGTGATCACAGGGAAGGGACTAAACCTCTCATGTACTAAGCTACTTTCTTAAAACTAAATTTCAGAGAAGATGCCAGCTGCATTTAGAGTCTCCTTATTCAGGAATTCCCTATGCAGACGAAATCTCTGGTCTAGAAATACCTGCCCCTACATTCCCCTTGTCCCTGCCAGTCAGTTAAGTTCCTTGAGAGAGGAGACTATTGTGTGTGTGTGTGTGTGTGTGTGTGTGTGTGTGTGTATGTGTGTGTGTGTGTGTGTGTGTGTTTGCATATACATTCTCTGTATTCACATAACTCTGTGCCTGGCCTAGAAAAAGCAGCAGATTTTCAATATTTGTTGACTGTTTAAAATCAAAGGATTTAGAGCTGCAAGGGTTCTCAGAGACTATGTAGTTCAACCCCCTCATTTTACAGATGAGATATTGAGGGCCAAGGAACGGGCCTAGTGATTTGGCCAAAGTCACACCTAAACTAAATGATAGATTGCTGTTCTTTCAGTTTCTAGTCATATGTGACTCTTTTTATGATCCCATTTGAAATTCTCTTTGCAGAAATAAGGCAGTAGTTCGCCATTTCCTTCTGCAGCTCCATTTACAGAAGGGGAACTGAGGCAAGAGGGTTAATTAAGTGTTTTGCTCAGGGTCACACAGCTAGTTTGAGCTCAGGGCTTCCAGACTGCAGGCCAGGTACCTTATCCACTGTACTACGTAGGTGCCCCTTCCTGGCAATATTAATTCCTAAATCCAACATATTGTCCATGTCTAAAATTTAACTCTAAAAATCCTATGGTCTTTTGAGTGTCAGCTTCCTCAGCTGTAAGACAAAGATTCTAAATCTATAAAGGCTGAATGGAAATTGACTTAAGGCGAATCAATTTCTTGGGCTTGAATTTCCTCATTCTAAGAAATAAGGAATTTGGACTACGGGGTGTCCCAGCTTCTTCCTAGTTCTGAATCTATCATTAACATCCCTTCCCGTTCCGAGGTTCTAAGATCTCTCGCTCTCTTCCTACCCCCACTAACTAAATCTCCTTCCCAAGCCCTAACCCTAAATTCCCAAGCCTGTCACCAGTTAGAATCCTGCTTCTGACCCTTAGGATTCGCGTGTCCAATCACTTAATCTTTGGTAATATTCCCATTCCTTAGCTGTAAAACGAAGATAATGATAGCACCAATCTCCCAGAGTTGCTGTGAGGCTGTAATAATATGTGGAAAGTGCTTTCTCTGCAAGTCTTAAAATCTTGCGGTAAATGGCAGCGATGATTATATTTTAAAATTGATCAGAAATGTATTAAGATCTATCTCCCAGCAAGGAGGGTCGCAAAATCAATTCCATAACAGTCCATATCCTCCAGGGATTAACAAATATCCCACTGGCGATCAACTAGCATTAACTCTTATCGGACAAGACTAACTCTCCTTTCAGCCAAAGACCGGGACAGTCTCAGAAAAGGGAAAGAAGGCTAGGAAGGAGAAGAACAGGCGTCCGCTAAGATAGAAGGGGGTAGCGGAGTACAGACAGACGAGTGGCCCAGGACTGGAGAAGTCAGCGAGGGTGCGGGGTCCGACAGGCAGCAAGCCCAGAGAGAAGAGAAAGTCGGGGGCGCGGCCGGCATTACCGTGTCCTCGGTGGATCCCGGAGGAGGCGGAGGGAGTCGCGGCCACTAGATCCCTCTCCGCTGCCACGGGTTATATTGCGCCCGAGGCGCGAAAGCGAAAATGGATAGAGGGGCGGGGAGATGGAGCCCCGCTCTCCGAGGGCGCTCGGGGCCAGTTCCTTCTGTGCCTGGCCCGGGGTCGGGGACGAAAAGGCGGAGCGAGCGGGCCGCTGGTCTCCAAGTTTGCTGAGCTCTGAACGCCGCCTACATCCCGTGCGCGCGGGGAGGGAGTTTTTCCGGATCCTGGGCCCAGCTCACTGGGCGGAGTCAGTCCGATTTCTTTGCTTTGCGATTACCCAGGTTTTCCCCCTGCTTCTCGGGATTCCCAGAAGAGGCGAAGCTCTGCGTCCCAATCCCTGGATTTTCCACCTTTGAATTCTAGAGCTTGGATCGCTGAACCACTAAGAAAAAAACCAAGACCTACTTAGTTGATCATCGCACATTCTTACTGTTATTGTGTACACTGTATTCCTGGTTCTGCTTGTTTTGCTCAGCATCCGTTTGTTTAAATCTTTCCAGGCCTTTCTAAAATCAGATTGTTATTCCGCTTTTTTTTTTTTTTTTTTAATAAAATAGAACAATAATATTCTATTACCTTCATGTACCACACCTCGTCCGGCCATTCCCCAATCGGTGGCCATATACTCAGTTTCCAATTCTTCGCTATCACAAAAAGAGCTGCTGCAAACATTTTTGCATACGTAGGACCTTTTCCTTTCTTTATCATTTCCTTGGAATACAGACCCTGTAGTGGCTCTGCTGGGTCAAAGGATATGCACAGTTTTATAGTCCTGCGGGCATAACTCCAAATTACTCACCAGAATGATTGGATCATTTCACAACTCTACCAACAATACATCAGTATCCCAGTTTTCTTACGTCTGCTCCAACATTTGTCATGATCTTTTCCTGTTATTTTAGCCAGTCGGAGAGATGTGAGATGGTACCTCAGTTGTTTTAATTGAATTTCTCTAATCAATAATGATTTAGAGCATTTTTTCATGTAACTAGATAGCTTTAATTTCATCATCTGAAAATTGTCTGTTCATATCCTTTGACTATCAATTGGGGAATGGTTTATATTCTTATAAATTTGACACAGTTCTTTATATTTTTTAGACATGAGACCTTTATCAGAAACACTGGCTGTAAAAAAAAGATTCTCAGATTTTTACTTTTTTTTAAATGTTGTTTCTGTTGGTTTTGTTTGTGTAAAACCTTTTTAATTTCATGTAATCAAAATTGTCCATTTTGCCTTTCATAATGTTCTCTAGTTCTTCTTTGGTCATAGATTCCTCCCTTCTCCAAAGATCTGATAGGTAAATTATCCCTTGTTCTCCTAATTTGTTTATGGTATCCTCCTTTATGCCTAGATCTGATTTTTGATCTGATTTTGGTATGGGTGTGAGATGTAGGTCTATGTCCAGTTTCTGACATAATTGTTTTTCAGCAGTTTTTGTCAAATATAGAGTTCTTATCACAAAAGCTGGAGTTTGGGGGGATTTATCAAAGAGGCAGCTAGGTGGTGCAATGAATAGAGCACCAGCTCTGAAGTAAGGAGGACCTGAGTTCAAAGGCAAGTCACTTAATCTCAATTGCCTCAGCTAAAAAATTAAAAGATTATTATAGGTTTATAGGTTTAGATTATTATGTTGAGCATATCTAATCTATTCCACTGATCCACAACTCTGTTTCTTAGCTTGTATCAAATGGGTTTGATGACTGCTGCTTTGTTTGTTTGTTTGTTTGTTTTTTTAATAGCCTTTTATTTACAGGTTATATGTATGGGTAACTTTACAGCATTAACAATTGCCAAACCTCTTGTTCCAATTTTTCACCTCTTACCCCCAACCCCTTCCCCCAGATGGCAGGATGACCAGTAGATGTTAAATATATTAAAATATAAATTAGATACACAATAAGTATACATGACCAAACCATTATTTTGCTGTACAAAAAGAATCAGACTCTGAAATATTGTACAATTAGCTTGTGAAGGAAATCAAAAATGCAGGTGGGCATAAATATAGGGATTGGGAATTCAATGTAATGGTTTTTAGTCGATGACTGCTGCTTTGTAATGTAGTTTTATGTTTGATACTGCTAAGCCACTGTCTTTTGTAATTTTTTTCATTAATTCCTTGATATTCTTGACCTTTTATTCTTACAGATGAACTTTGTTATTATTTTTTCTAGTTCTGTAAAATAACTTTTTGGCAGTTTGATTGGTATGACACTGAAAAAGTAGATCAATTTAGGCAGAATTGCCATTTTTATTATATTAGCTCAGTCTACCCATGAACAATTGATATTTTTTCCAATTGTTTAGATTTGACTTTATTTGTGTGAGAAGTATTTTGTAGTTGTGTTCATATAGTTCTTGGGTTTGTCTTGGCAAGTAGACCTCCAAGTATTTTATTTTGTCTACAGTATAATTTTAAATGGAATTTCTCTTCCTGATGGACTCTGTTGGTAACATATAGAAAAGCTAATGATTTATGTGGGTTTATTTTATATCCTGCAACTTTGCTAAAGCTATGAGTTGTTTCCAATAGGTTTTTGGATGATTTTTTTAGGATTCTCTAACTATATCATCATGCCATTTGTAAAGAGTAATAGTTTTATTTCCTTATTTCCTCTTCTAATTCCCTTATTATGAATTCCTTTAATTTCTTTTTCTTTTCTTATCGCTAAAGCCAAGATTTCTAGTACAATGTTGAATAATAGTGGTGATAATGGGCATCCTTTCATTTTATTGGAATCTTTTTTTGGGAATTCATCCATGTTCTCTCCATATTATCATATGATTTTTTTTGGTTTTGTTATTAATATAGTTGATTATGGAAAATAGTTTTCCTGATATTGAACCAGCTCTGCATTTCTTGTATAAATCCTACTTGGTCATAATGTACTATCCTATTGATAAGCTGTTGTAATTCCTTTGCTAATAGCTTATTTAAAATTTTTGCATCAATATTCATTAGAGAGATTAGTCTATAATTTTTTTCTGTTTTGATATCAGTACCTGATTTAGGTATCAGTACTATTTTTGGGTCATAGAAGGAATTTGGCAGGATCCTTTACCTGTTTTCCCAAATAGTTTACATAGTATTGAAATTAATTGTTCTTTAAATGTTTGGCAGAATTTACTTGCAAATCCAACTGGCCTTGGTGATTTTTTCTTAGGGACTTCATTTATGGCTTGTTCAATTTCTCTTTTCTAAAATGGGACTATAAGTAATTTATTTCCTCTTCTGTTAATCTGGGCAATTTATATTTTTTGTAAATATTCATCCAATTTGATTAGATTGTCAGACTTGCTGGCATACAGTTGGGCAGAATAGCTCCTAATTATTGTTTCAATTTCTTTTTATTAGTGGTAAGTTCACCCTTTTCATTTTTGATGTTGATAATTAGGGTTTTTCCCTTTCCTTTTTCTAATCAAATTAATCAGAGGTTATCTATTTTGTTGGTTTTTTCATAAAACCAATTCCTAGTATTATAAATTAGTGCAATAGTTTCTTAGTTTTCTTAGTTTTAATTTTATTAATCTCTCCTTTGAGTTTCAGAATTTCTAATTTGATATTTTATTGGGAGTTTTAATTTATTCTTTTTCTAGCTTTTTTAGTTGTGTGCCCAATTCATTGATATCCTCTTTCTGTATTTTATTCATTTAACTATTTAGAGATATAAAATTTCCCCTAAGAACTGCTTTGGTTGCATCCCATAGTTTTGGGTATGTTTTTTCTTTATTGTCATTGTCTTGGATGAAATTATTGATTGTTTCTGTGATTTATTGTTTGATCCACTCTTTTGAGATTAGATTTATCTGACTCTGAGAGGGGAAGGTTGAGACCCTCCACTAATATAATTTTGCTGTCTATTTCTTCTTGTAAATGGCTTACTACCTTCTCTAAAAATTTAGATGTTCTACCACTTGGTGCATATATTGTTAGTAGTACTTCATTGTTTATGGTACCTTTTAACAAGATGTAGTTTCCTTATCTCTTTTAATTAGATTTATTTTTACTTTTGCTTTATCTGAGATCAGAATTGCTATCCCTGATTTTTTATGCTTCAGGTGAAGTGTAATAAATTCTGCTCCAGCCTTTTACCTTTACTCTGTCTGTATCTCTCTGTTTCAAATGTCTTTCTTGTAAACAGCATATTATAGGATTCTGTTTTTTAATCTACTCTATTTTTTTTCTGTTTTATGGAAGAGTTCATTCCATTCACATTCACAGTTATGATTACCAGTTCTGTATTTCCTTCCATCTTTTTTCTCCCCTGTATATATTTTTGATCTCTTTCACCCTATCCCTCCTTAGTAGTATTTTGTTTTTAATTCATTCTACTCTATCTTCTCTACCTTCTACCACTCTTTCCCCTTTAATTATCCTTTTCTCATAGTGTTCATACCCTCCCTTCTATCCAGTTTCTCCTTTTTCTTTCCCTTTTCTCCTGCTTCTCTTCCTGCTCTCCCTCTCCCTTACCTCTTCCCTCCCTAAGACAGCAAGCAATCTAATATAGGTTATATATGTGCAGTTGTTTTAAACATATTTCCATATTTATCATGTTGTACAAGAGAAATCAGACCAAAAGGGAAAGAACCATGAGAAAGAAAAAGCAAACAAACAAACAAAAAAGTGAAAATACTATGCTTTGATCCACATTTAGTCTCCATAGTTCTCTTTCTGCTTGTGGATGGCATTTTCCATCCCAAGTCTATTGGAATTGTCTTGAATTACCACACTGCTGAGAAGAGTCTAGTTTATCACAGTTGATCATCATATAATCTTGCTGTTAGTGAGTACAATATTCTTTTAGTTTAGCTCACTTCATTCAGCATCAGTTCATGTAAGTCTTTTTAGGATTTTCTGAGATCAACCTGCTCATTATTTCTTATAGAACAATTATATTCCATTACATTCATGTACCTATTCATCCATTCCCCAATTGATGGGTATCCCCTCAGTTTCCAGTTCCTTGCCATTAAAAAAAGGCTGCTACAAATATTTTTGCACATGTGGGTCTACTTCCCTCTTTTATGATCTCTTTGGGATACAGACCCAGTAATGATACTGCTGGACCCAGTTTTACAGTCCTTTGAACATAGTTAGGAAATGTTTCTTGGACAATAAAAGCTTCCATTTTTTCTCCTCTTACTTTTCTTAACACCTTATAATCCAGCTTGACAATATTATTCCATCTAACTACTCTCTCTAAAATTACTAGTGATCTCCTGTTTGCCATATCCAATGTCATTTTCTCAATCTTCATTATCTTCAATTTCTCTGCAATCTTTGTTAATATTGATCATTCTCTCCTCCTTGTTACATACTCATTTTCTTTCTATGTGTCTGGGACATCACTCTCTTCTGGTTTTCCCTTTCCTTCTGTCTCCTTTGCTGGATCCACTTCCCAATCATGCCCTCTAACTATAGATGTCACACGGCATTCTGTTCTGGGTCCTCTTCTTCTCTTCCTTTATATACTACTTTAGCTGATAAATCTCATCAGCACCCATGGGTTTAATTATCACCGTGTCTCAAATGTTCTACTGATCTCTGATCTTGAATCTCCAACTGTTTTTCAGACATCTCCAATTGGATGTCCAGTAGATATCTTAAACTCAATTTGTTCAAAACATAATTCATTGTCTTTCTTTCTAAACCCTCCCCGCCCCATACCTTCCCTATAACTACAGAGGATAACATTATCCTCCCAATGCTGCACACTTGCAATCATGCTCACTGTTTTTCACCCCCATGTCCAATTTGTTGCCAGGGTCTACAGATTTTTATCTTTGTAACATCTCTTGATGTTACACTTTAAAACACTGACACTATTTTGGCACAGGTCCTCATTATTTCATGCTTCAATTATTGAAACAGTCTGCAGCTAGGTCTGCTTGTCTCAAGTTTTTCCCTACTTCAATCCTCCTTCATTCAGTTCTGAAACTAATCTTTCTAAAGCACAGGTATGACTGTATCTATGACTATTAACTCCATTGGCTCCTTATTACCTTCAGGATCAAATACAAAATCCTCTTTTTAGCAGGCAAATCCCTTTATATTCTAGCTCTTTTCTACTTTTTCAATCTTCTTATACTTACTCTGGCTCACGTATTTTTTGATCCATGGGCACCAACCTCCTTGATGTTCCACAATCAAGATATTCCATCTCTTGGCTTCAGCATTTTCTCTAACTGTCCCTTGTTACTGAAATGTTCTCTCTCTTCAATTTTATCTGTTGGTATCCTTGAAATTTTTTTAAGTTACAACTAAAATCCTCCTTCTCATAGGAAGACTTTTCCAGCCTCTTTTAATTCTAGTGCTTTCCCTCTGTTAATAATTTCTTATTTATCTTATTATCTAATATTATCTAATGTCTCCCCCATTAGAATCTTTCTTAAGGCAGAGATTATTTTTTAGGAACATGTTAGATACCCAACAATAACAAAAAGAGTGAGAATGTTATGTTGTGATCCACATTCAGTCCCCACAGTATCTCTCTGGGTTCAGATGGCTCTCTTCATCACAAGACCATTGGAACTGGCCTGAATCACCTCATTGTTGAAAAGAGTCACTTCCATCAGAATTGATCATCATATAACATTGATATTGCCATGTACAATGTTTTTCTGGTTCTGCTCATTTCAGTTAGCATCAATTCATGTAAATCTCTCCATGCTGCTCTAAAATTATCCTTCTGATTGTTTCTTATAGAACAACAATATTCCATAACATTCATATACCATAACTTATTCAGCTATTCTCCAACTGATGGGCATCCACTCAGTTTCCAATTTCTTGCCACTATGAAAAGGAGTGCCACAAACATTTTTGCACATGTGGGTCCCTTTCCTTCCTTTAAGATCTCTGGGATATAGGCCCAGTAGAAACACTGCTGGATTAAAGAGTATGCACATTCAAACTATATTATTAAACAATAATTATCAAACCTATTTTATTTTTTTAAAAAATATTAGTGGAATTGACTAGATAAGAAAGGATTAGAAGGAATTGAAGTCAGTGAGCCACTGTTCAATTAAAAGAAGAATATAAATTGTTTTGTGAACCTCTTATTTATTAAAAATCATTGGAAAACAAATCATTTTTGGCATAACTTAAATTTAGACCAACATCTTTTAAGATATAAGGTTAGAGTGGATTCATGAACTAAATATTAACACTCACATCATAAGAAATGAAAAATTAAAAAGGAACCAGAACCAGATCAAGTACTTTTCATTGGTATAACTAGAGAGGCAAGAATGAACGTAACAAGTTAAATTTCAGTTACATGGCAGTGAAAAGAGCTGTTGCATGAACAAAAATCAGGCAACCAAGTTAATAAAGGAAGTGGTGGATAAACAAAGAAAAAATATCTTTGTGTCAGGTTTTCCTGAGAAGGTTCTTATTGAAGAAATACAATAACAAAAGCCTGTCAAAAGATATGTACAAATGGTTCTCAAAAGAAAACTTCATGGTATTAATTATTTTAAAGATGATTGCAAACCAGGGGTGCATTTAAGAGAAATTCAAAACAATTTGTGGTTCTTTGCCTTATACCCAGAAAATTGACAGAAAAGACAAAAATATGGTAATAGTCAATGTTGATGCAGAAGGTGTGGCAAAATACTAGGTATACTAATGAAAAAAATTGGCATATTGGAGCTGGGAATTGGTCCAATCATTCTGCAAAGCTATTTGAAATTATACTAAGAAAATGACTAAAATATCCATTCACCTAGAGATCCCAAGTAAGTCAATGATACAAAATAATGTCTTAAAGAACCCAAAATATTTATAGCAACACTTTTTATAGTATCAAAGAATTGGGAAGAAAGTAAAAGCCCACCAATTGCAGAATGACTAAACAAAATTTGGTACACTATTGAACATTACAGTGCTGTTTAAAAAAAAGGATGAAAATAAAATAATGGGAAGTTAAATAAGCAGAACCAAGAAATCAATTTACACAGTGACTAATAATTTAAATAGAAAGAAAAACAGCAACAAAAATAAAAACTTAATATGGAAAAATTAAATGAACAAACACTCCTAAAGAGGAGTTGTAAAAGTACTTTTTTCCTAGAGATAGAAGACTATAGATGTGGAATGCTATATTTAAAGTTGAATCACATTGATATATTTTTTAGTTTTGACAATTTTTTTTATTTCTTCTAAAGAATGGCTTTCAGGGAGAGGATAGAGGAAAAGTGAAATAAAAAATATCAAGAATTTTTTAAAAGTAAATTGTAATTTAAATATGTTTTTACTCTAATAATGACATTAAGTCCATCTTAGGTCATGTCTCCAATTAATAAGAGGTTTTAAAAATAGAATTAGTGATGATTTAAAACAAATCTTTAATCGACTATGTTTATTTCAATTTAGTTCAATAAACATGTATAACAGGCTTCTTATGTTTAGGCACTCTGATGATTCTTAAGATTCCAAAGAGAAAACAAACAAACAAATGGAACAAAAACTCCAACAACAAACCCAAACTAAATCTGTCTTCAAGAAGCTTACATTCTAAACACAACAATTATGCTGGTTTTCATATTTCTGAAGGAGGGTGAATTTAAGACACAGAAACCCTGATGATACTTGGCATTTTATATAGTATGTTAAGGCTGACAAAGCACTTTGCATATCTTATCTCATTTGAGCCTCAACACAACCCTGTGAGATGCTAGAGCATCATAATCCCTATTTAATAGATGAAGAGCCAAAAGCTCAGAAAGGAAAATGACGGATTTATGAAGACACCAACAGTTGTCAGAAGTAGGATTCAAACTCACGATGTTAATTGTATCACTCTCTACAACTTCACCCCTACTCTATTCGACCTCCGTTATAGAGCAAAAATATTCAGTGATAAAGCCAGCATTCATGTGCCCTTTTAGCTTTGTGTTTCTGCCCCAGTGAGTTATTTACTATATCGGAAGTGTCCACTCTGGGAATAGATATAGGAGTAACTTTTCTTTCCTGATGGTCTTATGAAGATAGGGTGTTACCTCTTTAAAAGCTCTTTTCTTAGCTAATGATCACAGCTAGCATTAAACAATCAGGGGTGAATGCAGAATGGTCACCTCCCAGGATCTAGTCATCCAGACAGGCATGATGCCATTCGTGAGTTCACTTTTCTATTTAGAGAACCATGTCAGCTAGAAATGCCTCTACTATCCCTTCCCCCAGCATGCTTGTTGACAGAAGCGCCAAAATAGACCCTCTGAGTAAGTGGCAGCTTTATAAGCCTTCCAGCTGCTGATTTCACACCAGAAAGTCAAGAAAGCAAAGGAGGTAGTTGGATAGAGAAGGTTAACACAGACTGGTGACCACCAAGGACAACAAGGAGATTGAACAAGGGGTCTGGGTGTAGAGTGGAGTTGGATGTTTGAAGGAGCTATCCTTGGATTCCTCGCTTGTTACTTTGTTACGCTAAGATGAACGTTCAGGCTTGTTCTCGGTGTGGGTACGGGGTTTATCCTGCTGAAAAGATCAACTGTATAGATCAGGTTAGTAGATATATTTCTTTGGTCTTTGAGGAAAACTCGGGGCTGTGAAATTTATTTTTTTTTTCACCTGAGCAAAAACTCTTATGCATTTTGAAGCAGGTGGATATCCCCATCTTCTTCACTTGTGTTTGTTTCCAAGGGGGAAACATAATTTGTCTTTATCATCTTGAAAGAAAAGATGCTAATCTTTTAACTTAATTATGATAACTGTGTTTTTTAACCTTCTCTCTTACTCAAATTCCAGGATGACTGAAACTTAATAACTGTATCTTACTCTTGGTCATAGCTGAGTATTTGGAAATTATGGAATCTCCCTTTCTCTTTTCTGTATGGTTTCTCTAGACATGGCACAAAGCTTGTTTTCACTGTGAGGTCTGCAAGATGATGCTAAGTGTCAATAATTTTGTGAGTCACCAGAAGAAGCCTTATTGTTATGCGTAAGTTTGTGGCTTTCTCCTCTCTGCTCACCCCCTTCCTTTTTTAAACATCCTTTTGAATTTTTTTTTTTTTTGAGAATTGCTAAGAAATCACTTAAAGAAATGGTACCAGTTCTAAAGAAAAGCATAGTCTTTCAAAAAAATATTCTCCTAAATATAACCTGGAATACATGTCGGGATGTAGACTAAGTGTAACTTGCACTAAAGGAGAACCTGTGTTTAAATATTTGGGAAAACAAATTAACCAGATAAAGAGCAGCATCGCCCCTTAGCTTGGAAACTTATTTGTGTGACCTTGACCATATCATTTAATGTTCCTAGGTGTTGATTTTCTCATTTCAAATGAAAGGTTTGGACCAGATGATCAACATCTTAAGTCCCTTCTAATTATAAATGTGACTCTTAAGTCTGTGGAAATGTGACTCCTTAATCTGTAGAAATGGGCAAACTCATTTAATGGCCATAAAATATGAGGACTAGGGTTTTGGGAAAAAAAAAATTCCCTCCCCACCAAAGTTTTCATTTTGTAATGGCTATTCATTACTAAATAGAGTTTAAAAAAATAGGACATGTGAGAATGTAGTGCATAAAAAGTGCTGGACTTGGATTTGAGAGATCTGGGTTGGAATGCTACCCTGTCCAGTTCCTTATTGTTATTTCACTTTGGGCTTCAGTTTCCTCATCTATAAAATGGAGGAGTTGTGTGTATGAAATTATTCCTTTTGTACTTTCTATTTCAAAGTTTCTAAAATTCTAAAATCAAAGCCTAAATTAATAATTACATAATTATATATAAAATGTATAATATATAAAATACAATTAATTTAACTTCTAGATACTACATTTATCACCTCAGACAGGTACTGTATGTACATTTAGATTCTTCATGATCAAATAGTGTTGAGCCAAGGAAATTTGCTGAGAGATTAGGACTTTTCTAACTTTCTTTTGTATTTCTTTTGTGTTTTATAGACATAACCCCAAGAACAACACATTCACTAGTGTGTATAGGAGTCCATTAAATATAAATTTGAAAAAGCAGTCAGAAGTAGGTAGTGAGGTAAGTAATTTGATTCTTTGTTTAGAAATTATTGAAAAAAATTACCTTTGTATGTAAATAGATGCTGTGTTTGAGAACCTTTCTCTAGACTGGATCTCATATCTATTCTCCACACTAACATATTTGTATATTTCCTGAATCTATTTATTAGTATTTCTCTTTCCCCCAACTATTCAGTGTGCTTATCTAATGAGCAATAAAGAATACATATGGCTTAAGATTCTATACAACATAATTGATTTAATTAGTTTCATATTCATCTACCTAATTTGATAATGATCTTATTCAGTGTAGTGAGCATACTGGAGTGCTTAATAAATGGAATTGGTTATTGAATTGAACAAAGGACATATAGTTAGATTTTTCTTCTCATCAGTGAGATTGTGTATGTGTATAATGTGTGCATATGTATGTTTTTACTTGCATTTGGGGAGATCATTCAGATAATTTTAAATCTGTAATTCTCCAGCCTGAAAATTATTAGCTATGTTGAAGGTCTAACTCTGTATTCAGAACTCAAGTTAGAAAAGTTTGAGATCTTCCATCTCTGTTCCGTGGCTAGAATGATTTTTTTTCAGTCAATCAACAAACATCCATTAAGTACTTATTATGTACTCCAGGGTGACATGCTAGTAGACAATACTTATACCTGAGTGAATTAAAAAAAAAAAAACACTTAAAAAAAGCAGTTAATAACGGTGCTACAGAGTGGAGTGGAAATATTGGTTCCAGAGTTGATATCTTTTCATTATAATCCAAGATCTCTCATTAATGAGCTATGCAAACCTAGTTTAATTATTATGCCTTTCTCAGCATTGATTTCCCTATCTCTAACGAGAATATTGAACTTAGTGATCTCTGAAAGCCTTCACAATTCTTTATAGAAAATGTCCACAATTTGAGTACTTACTAGTGTGATTCTGGGAAAGTCTTTTTAATATTTTTGATCCTCAGTTTATTTGTAAAATGGAGTCAATTAATCAATAAACATTTATTAAATGCCTATTATGTAAGGCACTGTGCAAAGTTCTGGGGATAGAGAAAGAGTCAAAAGTCAGTCTCTGTCCTCAAGAAGCTTACAATCTAATGGAGGAGACCACATGCAAACAAATATATATGAAGCCAAGTGCATTCAATATATATAGGAAATAATTAACAGAAGGAAGGCATTAGAATGAAGAGTCTAGGATCAATAATAGTATCTCCCTCATGAGATTGTTGTGAGGATCAATTGAGATGTTCCATATAAAGTATTTTGAAAATCTTAAGGCACTTAGATATCATTATTCTAATTATTATTATAGCTAAAAAATAAAATTTATTTCCCCTTTTCCTAAATAATGAACTGTTGTTGTTCAGTTGTGTCTGTGTCTTCATGACCCTGTGGACCACACTGTCCATATGGTTTTCTTGTCAAAGCTTCTGGAAAGATTTGCCATTTCTTTCTCTAGTAGATGAAATTAAGGAGAGGTTAAGTGATTTGCTCAGGAATAAATAGCTAATGAGTGGTTGAGGCCAAATTTGAATTCAGATCTTCCTGACTCCAGGCTAAGTGCTTTACTCACTGAATCACTTAGCTGCTTTTAAATAACTTATTACTTGATGATATTTAACTGTTTTTCCTCCTACTTCCCAAACAGGGAAAATTGTGGGTAAAATAGAAAAATTGTAGAAAAGTAGAATATAGTGGGTAAGGGCTTGCTCTGGATTCCTTCCAGATATTACCTTGGGCCTTATTTAATTAACATGAATTCCACCTATTCTTTTTGTAAGTAGGGCATTATAGAAAGGTTACTACGATTTCCTGGTCTGCCCAACTGGAATAGCATAGCACCCTATTATAAAGTGTTTCAAAATAGTCTTATGAGTTATTCTGTGTCATTTATTTCTCAATTGAGGATTTTGACATTATAGAACATTTTACACAAAGGCTTATGAAAAAAAAATAGCCTTGCTATGTCTGAGATTTGACTGTTGATTTTTAAGCATAGCTACATAAGACAGAATTTGGAATAGTGATAGGATGCCCAAATATCTAGTTGAAAAAAATAAATCAATCTCCATGACATATAGTGCTTTACAATTTTTTAAAAGTTGGAGATGCATCTTTATAGTCAACATGCCATTTTTACCATTAATATTTTAAAATTTCAAAAATTTCATCTTTGTGCATTTTAGCATCTTTTTAATTTTTAATTTTTTTCTTATTATGAACTTAATCATCAAAAAACACAAAAATCCTAGTAATAAAGTTAGCTATAACATTTTGCAATGTATACTTTAAAAAAAATGAGAGATATATTTTTAAAGTCATCTTATTATTTTTTATCGTTCATATTTCCCAGGGTAGGGAAAAATGAGGTTAACAATATATTTGTTTCTTGCTCAATGGCATAGACAATTCAATTCTCCATCATGGTCTGCAAAAAAAATCATGCATTATTTGCTATATTCTAAAATTGGGATGGGTTCACTTTCTTTTAATGGTATATGACAGACTGTACTGGAATGGGACAGAAATTACTACAGATTCTATTTCTACTCACAGACTGCAATCTGAGAACCTCAGAAGAGGTTGGTGTAAACTAAACAATTGGCTGCTGAGATCACTTTCCCTCCTTTACTATGAGAAAAACAAATAAACACATTTCCAGCAAATCCGTTCCTTTAGAGTGTCTGAATATTTAGATTTTTCTGCACCTTGGGACAAAATATAGTCTAAGTTTTGAAAGATTTTGTTGATGTAAGAGAGTATTAGCAGTTGTGGGAAGGTTTGTCAATTCCTGTTATGATTGAAGCCAGGTTTATATTTTTTTTTTTTCTGTAATGGTGTTTAAAGTCATAGAATGTTAAAGGTGATAAAGACCTTATAAGTCATTCTGTAAAAATCCCCTCATTTTCTTTCTTTGTTTTATTTTTTAAATAAATATTTACAGGAAAAGAATTTTCTCCTTAAATCTAGTTGGTAGGTACAAGTATAGTTTCAAAACCATAATTTTTATTGACCTTTTAGTCTTTTAATCATTACATTAATTACATTACTCTCTTTCTTCCCAAAAAGCCATTCCTTATAACAAAGAATTAAAAAGAAAAACAGCAATTAAGTAAAACTAACTAGCCATTGAAAAAGTTTGAAATTGTATGCTCAGTTCTTCACTCATGATTTCACACCTCTGCAAAAAAGTGGAGGAAGTGACTTCTCATTTTTCTTCTTTGGGGCCAAGCTTAGTCATTATAATCCCACAGTATTAAGTTTTAAAAGTTTTATTGTAGGAGTTGTTATTTTTTTCATCTATACCATTGCAGAAATTGTGGGTATTGTTACCCTCGTTCTATATTCTTTATTTTGTATCAGTTAATGTAATTCTCCCTGCCCTTACTCTAAATTCATCATATTCACCCACAACTTGCTTAATTTTCTCTGATCAAGGGGCTAAGTTTACATTTTAAGAAGGATATTAAAATCTACTTTCCCCTTTGTGATTTAAGATGGGTCTTAATGAAATTGCCCCAATTTAGCATTTAGGAATATTTCTCCTTCCTTGAAATATCTTTAACACTAATGTTTTGTATTCTGCTAAAAAGTTTTTAGGATAAGACAGGTGAATTCTGTTGATAAATTTATATTATGTAAATGAACAGTGAAAAAATCTGCTCTGAACAGGACTAGAATTTATTTTATTCAAATTAATTCAAAATTAATGCTTTGGTCTCCGTAATCATGTGTTTTCAGATAGAGAATGCATATTAGTATCTTTCTGTCCTTCTAGGTCTTGAAAAATATTGGAACTCCTTAAAATAGTATCCTAATGGTATCAGAAGTAATACTAATCCCAATCCAGAAATTGGATGAATTTTTCTTAGATTATAATTTCACTTAGGATTCTTTTACACAAACAGTGCTCAAACAGTGTTGACTGGGAAGGTTCAGGATTTCTTTTTATTTCTTTTTTGTTATTATTTGGAGGTAACCCTGGGTTCTCAAAGGGCTTGGAATACAAATTCTGTCAAGTTCTACTTAAAGCCTTTCTAAGCAGAAAAAGTTTTAGATTCCACGTGCCTGCAGATGAGCCATATAATCTGAAGTTCATGGACTTGATTAGTTAAGTCTTAAGGGCACCAGAAAGCTGGTCACAAAGTGCTGAATTTTTCAAGATGAATTCATGAAAGTTGTCCCCTATGTTAAAGAGGACTTGTGAAGTTTATTTGTGATAAGGCAACCCAGCCAATGAAATTATGGATCCTAGAAATATTTCCTCTAAAGTAAAAGATATCATCATTTAAATGAAATCTAGCCCAGTCATTTACTTCTTGACGCCTTCCCAAATTCCAATAGCAGAAAGTGGTCTTATAAATCTCCTAATACTTTTTGCCCCTCTTCCCCCCCAGCCTGTACTTTATTTTAATCTGTATTATTTTATTTGCATTCTTCTTCTTACTACACTGGATCATGCCTTATTCATCTTTTTGTCTCCCCCAGAACCTAGAATGATATTTTGAATATAATACATGCTTAATGTTTGTGGAATGAATGTTCTTACTATGACTCTGTAACTTTGGCTATAAACTAATGAATTTTTGTCTTTCTCTTGGGAACTTTTCTGACAACAATTAGATTAAGTATGGAAAAGATGGAGAACAGTTTAAATCTGTTTTTCACTGGGACATGAAATCCAAAGATGAGACAGGAGCACATAAAATGCCAGAAATGGCCAATGAGGTAAGATAATAGAGATGAGAGAGCTTGGAAAGAGATATGCTATTAAATGCTAGTTTTTTAAAAAAAATATTTAATTAAATTAATTTTTGTTGCAGATTTTGAACTGTTTCTCTCCCTTCTTATCTCACTTTAGAGAAGGTGTGCATTTCACACACAAATGCACATATACACATGGGTACAGGCAAAAGCATACTATGCATACTTCTATTTAACAGTTTTTTTTTTCTTGTGGAGATGAATACCATCTTCCTTCATAGGTCCTTTGTAGTGGATTTGAATATTTATTATACTCAGAATAACTTAGTTGTGCACAATTTTTAAAAACAATATTGCTGTTAGCGTATACAATGTTTTCTTGGTTCTGCTTATTGCACATTAGTATTTCATGCAATTCTTTCCAGGCTTTTCTAAAATCAATCTCCTCTTTATTTCTTAAAGCACAACATTATTCCACCACAATCATTTACCATACTTTGTTTAGCATTTCCCAACTTACAGGCATTCTCTAAATTTCTAATTCTTTGCTACAACAAAGAGAACAGCTATAAATATTTCAGAATATATAAGGTTTTTTCCCTTTTTACATTGATCACCTTGGTAAACCTAATAGAGGAATACCTGGGTCAAAGGGTATATACACAGTTTTGTATCTCTTTATACCTACTATAAAATTTTCTCTCAATTTTCTGCTTTTCTAATCTTGGCTACATTGGTTTTATTTGTATGATAATCAAAATTATACATTTTATATCTCACAATATTCTGTATTTTGTGTTTATTCATAAATTCTTCACCTGTACATAGGTCTATTAGGTAATATGTTCTAGGTTCTTCTAATTTTCTTATAGCTACCTTTATATCTAGGTCATATATCCCTTTTGACCATATCTTAGTAAATGGTCTATATAACAAAATATTGGTCTACACTCAATTTCTGCCAGACTTCTTTCTATTTATATACATGTCATATATATTTATATATATATATATAAAACCAAATAGTGAATTCTTATCCCCAAAGCTTAAAACTTCACATTTGTCAAATACAAGGTTACTATAATCATTTATTACTGTATACTATATATCTACTCTGTTCTACTGATCTACCTTTCTATTTCTTAACCAGTCCCAGATAATTTTGCTAATTACTACTGTCTTATAATATAGTTTGAGATCTGGTACTGCTAAATTTTCTTTTTTTTCTTTAATTTCTTTGATATTCTTGACCCATAGTTCTTCCAAGTGAATTTCATTATTATTTTTTCCAGCTCAATAAAATAATTTTTGGTAGCTTAATTAGGGTGGCATTGCATAAATAGCTTAATATAAGCATAATTGTCATTTTTTATTACTGGCTCTGGTCACTTATGAACAATTAACATTTTATCCAATTATTTAAATCTGATCTTATTTATATAAAAAGTGTCTTGTAATTATGTTTATGTAGTTCCTGGGTTTGTCTTAACAGGCATACTTCCAGATATTTTATATTGTCTATAGTTATTTTAATTGGAGTATATTTCACTATCACTTCTTGCAGCGTTTTGTTGGTGATATGTAAAAATGCTGATGATTTATATGGGCTTATAGTCAGATTTTAGTTATCATTATAGCAGTTTGCTTTTTTTTAAAAAATGTATCCACTGCCATGGCAATAATATCAATCATTGTTGCAGAATCCCTCACATGAAAATAGCGCTAATTATTATCTCTTCATTAAGGAATTTCACATTGAAAAGAGAACTATGAATTTAGTAATATTTTTAAAAAACAACTATCTACAATTGAAAAAAATCTATCTTTTTACTCCTTTTGTATCCTTTACACTTAATACAATGCCTGGTAGGCAGTAGGCACTTAATGAATGTTTATTGATTAGACTGTGTGAGATTTTGTTTAGCAAATCTATAGAACATGTGCTTGTTTATGTATAGATTTCCTTGAAAAAACTTCAATCTCCATTATGGAAATTCCTTCCACTATGGCATGTGATATATTGGCAACTCATCTATAACAACCAGTCAGCTAATGTGTATCAGAGACAGAACTCGATCTTGCTGCCTTCTGTGTCAGCTCACCAGCTGCCATACCATGGCCTCTCACATCCATGTATTGACAAAATGAACAAGTGAGCCAGTTAAGTAGAAAGAGGAAAAAAAGAGTTTATTTGATTTTTTAAAAAACTCTGCACTTAGGTGTCCCAGTGGATGGATGACTGGGCCTGGAGGCAGGAAGAGCTGAGTTTAAATACTACCTTATACACTTATGAACTGTATAATCTTGGGCAAGTCATTTAACCCATTTGTCTGCCTTGGTTTTCTTATCTGTAAAATGGGGGATAAGAAAAGCACCTACCTCCCAGAGTTGTTGTGAAGATAAAATTAGATAATATTTGTAAAATATTTTGCAAATTTGAAAACACTATTTAAATGCAATCTGTTCTTCTTTTCCTTTAGCAAGCTTATTGGGCTGCGTGTAGTAAGGGGAATTCTTGGTCCCCTGGAACTCTCCCAGACCCTGAAATTGTAAGAATGGTTGAAGCACAGAAGTCGCTAAATGAGGTAAGTGGGTTAGAAATTTCTTCTTTCTATTTGGATGTTACCTTCTACTGAGAATCTTGTCAAGTATTTATAGTAAGCACACACACATATAATATAATATACACCCAGACACACAAATATACATATGCATGTATATGTTTGTACATATATGTATACATGTGCATATATATGTATGTATATTTTAATTATACCTGTTTACTATTAGCCAAGAAAGCCCATGAATTGTCTAGCCAAATAAGTTCTTATATATGTGTCTGTGTCTGTATATGTGTGTGTGTATATACACACATATATTTCTTTCTGTAAATACTTGCCAAGGTATATGTGTATATGGATGTATATAAAAAAAATCTATATGTGTGTGTATATACATACATATGTGTGTACACACACACATATAATCATTGATAAAGTTCCCTCTAAACTCATTTGCATTGAAACTTTTTGTGCTGAGTGTTGTAAAAATTTGCTTTCCATGATGATACCCAAACATCTGCATTTATATTTTTCATTTCATTTTCATATAATTATATATACCTTTTTGTTTTAATTTGCTAAAGATAAACACTTATTCATTCTAGATTCTCCAGCAGATAAGGGAGTAAAATCCACAGAGGAAAAGGGAACAGTTTTTCACATTGGACATTGCTTATAGTGACAGAAATGATACACATATATACAGAGAAGATGGGTCTCATTATTGAGAACAAACTTCTGCAATGCTCAGCATAAAGAATTTCAATACAAATAAGTTTTAGAAGGAACTTTATCAATGACTTTTACTTCTTGCCTTGGAAATGTTCTTACTTTAGAAAATGAGTAAGCTCTTATTTTGTTATCAGTCATCTTACAGGCATTTAAATGAGCCAGAGGTCATAAATTAGGTCAGAGCAATTAATTTGTCTATGATTTGCAGTTGGAATTAATTTTTAAAATGGAGCAGCTTTCAATAGGTAAAGTTTTCATTAACCCTGCAGCTTTTCCTAGTTCTTACATCCTTCTTAATTCTTATCCTTTGGATAGCATTTTCCATTTTCTCATTGCTTTATAAGTACAGTTTTACTTGTCATAGTAATTTTTCTTTATTCTACCCATCCCTGAGGAATTCTATCCATAGATTCATATATTAAGTATATTTTATCCATATATTAAATACATACTTTATATTACTGTGGGGGAAAAGGCAAAGATCAAATAGGACAAAATTGTGGACCTCAGAGAGTTTATATATAATCTAGTGGAGAGGGGAAGGGAATGATATGGCTTGCACACAAATAAACATTATTATACAAAAATGCTCAAGTGCCAAGTTAAGTGTGGTAAAGTGGAAAGCAATTTGGATTTGGGGTTAGATGATCAGGATTTGCATCTTGAATTTGTCACTTATTACCTGTATAAACTTGATCTTCCTTGTCCTGGAGGTCTCATCTCAGAAATTAGGGAATTAGCTTAGATGGCCTTTAGGCCTCCTTCCAGGCCTAAATCTGTGACCCCTTGATTCTATGATGCACAGTAGAATATGGTAAATACACAGGCACAATAGAAACCTAGTGCTTTCTGTGAGGTCCAGGGAAGAAGTGATAATTTTCAGTTGGTGGAATCCCCAATTGAGATAACATTTAAATTTGAACTTGAATACCAAATAGGAGGTCAAGAGATAGAGCTGAATGGGGGAGAGGAAGGTGATGGCATCCCAGAAATAACAGTGTCAACAAAGGCACAGAGGTAGGAAAAAATGTGGAAATTGTATTATTACATATTTTAATTCACTGTCATTTGGCATTGTTTCTAACTCAAGTATGCAGAAGCCTATGAAGAACAGAGAGGAAAGGGAAGTTTTCCAGCTATGATTACACCTGCTTACCAACGAGCTAAGAAAGCCAATGAATTGGCTAGCCAGGTAAGGTCCTCTATATATTTTTTAATGTACTTCAATGGATTTGAGCAATTCCCTCCAGTGATGCAGATTGTATTCCTTTATTCTGTGACGCTTATATTTCTAAGAGGGTTCTAAGAATCACATACATGTTAGGCTATCTTAAAAATAGCTCATTTATATTCAACATGGTTTAATTTATTCTCTGTACCACTGAGATAATACTAAAATTGTGGATGAAATAAAAGAATCATGTACTGTTTCGTGGATACTAAATTAAGAGGCAGGGAATCCAGTCTTGAACAAATCTTTTAATTTTCTGGATACCAATTGCCTCATTCATAAAATGGGAACAAGCACACCTTCCCTGTTTTGTAGTGTTTTCTAAGTCAATGACTCTATCAAATGCAAGAGACCTGGGGAATTCTTGCTGAGTAGGACTTACGACACTGGTGCAGCTGCTTCCCCTGGCTTAAATGACGGTCAGATTCCTGGAGAACTGGTCATATGTGCCAGTCTGATGTAAGAAATGAGTGTTATCAGAAGTTTGGGAACTCTGTGTCTTCTTCCTTAGGTGCATTATAAACGTGGACATGATGAACGTGTTTCCAGGTTCACCACAGTGGCAGATACCCCTGAGCTCCTGCGTTCTAAGGGTGGACAGCTTCAAAGTGATGTAAGGACTAGAGGCTGAGATATATTTATTCACATTTCCAGTTTTTTTTCCCCTGTCTCACCTAAATGGGGGAAGAGCAAAAAAAGTAGGAAGCAATTTAATATGGTGCCTCCATTTCATTCCTTATGAAAATCTGAGATTTTAGTTGCTCAGATCCTTTGTCAAGGCAACTTTTACTTTTCTACATCTTAGTAGATGGACTCCATGAAGGTAAGTGGGTTTCTGGTAAAAATAAAATCACTATCCTTTGGCCAATCCCTGATGATGGGCCTTCTCTTGGACTTTCAGCATTAAACATCTGTAGATCCATAGCTTTTCTAGCTGTCAGATCCATCAGAACTTGTGCTCTTTTGACATTATCTTTTAGACCCCAGGGTCCCTTCTATGTCATGATAAGTCATTGAATTAAAGCTTTAATGTAGGGCCAGGTGACATGATCTGGTCACTTGAAAAACACAACCTCTCTGTGCCTCAGTGTCCCCATTTGTAAAATGAGGGAGTGGCCTTCAAGGTCTCTTCTAGTTCTAAATCTGTTATTCTGTAATATAATGACTGTGCTTATGTTGGTGGGAATTTTCTTAATCTAGTAATATATTTGTTCTCACAGTCAGACATGTTATCTGTCACTTCATTTACTGAATATTTTCTTCTTTGAAAAAATTAAACATATTTTCAGTTAATAAGCATTTATTTTTTCCTCATCTTTCTCAACTAATTGAGAAAGAAAAATAGAAAAATGAAGCTCTTGTAACAGAGTAGTTATGTCCAAAAGTATGTTTCATTCTGCACCTTGAGTTTTTTTCAGAAAGTGGTTCCTGGAATCATGGTTAGTCATTGCATTGATTCTGAGTTCTGAGTCCTTAAAATTGTTTACTTTCACAATGTTGTTATCATTGGATAAATTGATCTGCTAGTTCTGCTTGTTTTACCTTGCAAAAGTTTATTTCAGTCTTCCTGGTTTTCTCTGAAGCCATCCCTTTCATCATTTTTTATGTCCTCTTATCATAGGATTCTTGTAGGCAAAATTCCAGATAAAATGAGTTTGGAACAGCTCAGGAGAGGAAATGAGAGGAAAATAGAAAAAAAAAAAAAAAGACAGAAGCCTGAGTTCAAGTCTCAGCTCCATCCATTATTGACTTCGTGACTTTGGATAGGTCACAAACTCTCTCAGTTTCCGTATCTGTAAAACAAAGATAGTAATACTTATATTTCCTTCCGTACATGATATATATGTGAGAATCTGTGAGTGGTGTTCTATGTAAAGATGAAATGAGATAATATGTATGAATATGCTTTATAACTATAGAGTCCTAGAAAATGTGATATGATCATGATCAGGAACAGAGTTATTAAATATAAATTGTTCTTATTTATACATTAAAGAAAGTTGTCAAGGAGTGTCATCTAGTTTGCGTCATAGTTACTATCATAATTGTCTTGAAAGAAAAAAATGTTTATTTAATGCTACAAATTATTAAAGCATTATTTCTAGAAAAATTCCTTTTGAAAAGCCTTCCTGCTCCCTGGTGCAATTATTCAGATAATTGTGCTATATTATGAATAAGACTAGAAGCCTTCCCAGTAAAATCAGGTGTGAAACAAGGATGCCCATTATTACCAATATTATTGTAAGACAAATATTGGCTCAGCTTTGCAGTCCTGCTTTTATTTTAGCCTGGGATTCAGGTCTATGTCCTCCAAATCCATACCTAGTAAAAAGCCAACTTCGGATTGATTTATTTTACTTTTTCTCTTACCTGAACTGTGTGTCTCCCTTAGTATTTAGCCCAGTGTTACACCTACACTAAACAAATTTTGTTGGAATAGGTGCAGTACATGGAAGACTATGAGCAGCAGAGAGGAAAAGGTAGCTTCCCTGCCATGATCACTCCAGGCTACCAGATCGCAAAAAGAGCCAATGAATTAGCTAGTGATGTAAGTATCTAAACAGGTGTTTTGATGTCGAGGTCTCAGTGCCAGGAATCATGCTTGCTCTAAGAACCAAGGAAATGGTTGTTACCTTGTGGTTGGGGCTTATTGCAATAAGTCTGTGAATTCAGAGGTAGAGCACATTTTCATTTTTATCTTTATTTAGCATTAATAAAATAGTAATGCTTGCATTGTGGAGGCTTCTAGTTACTAAGAACAATTGTTTCTGTGGTCTTTCAGAATGAAACTTGAACTGATAGTGAATTTTTGTCATCGCAGTTATCCCTTCCACATTGTGGGTACCAATTACATGGCAATCCCCCTACTGCCAACAATCTAGAAAGTCTGAATAAAAATTTTTGGCCCTCCCTTTGTCCCTGAGAAGTTTGAAATTTTTCTTTTATAGAACAGTAAAATTTGAGTAAAGTATTTGATCATAGGTTCAATGTTGTTTACTGACCTCTGCATGTTGCCTGTAGCTTCCATAAACTCTCCAAAAATTTCCATTTAATTTCTCTTGCTTAATCTATGGGGAAAGTTGTGATGTAGAAGGGATAACTGTACTTTCTCACTCAGATTCTACTAAAGTATAGCTATCATATCATAAGGGGAAAAGGAGTCCACAAAACTTTTATGTTAAAATAGTATCAAGATACTCAGAAGCTAGCCAGCAATACATATTTATTAAGTGCCTACTATGTGCTGGGCATCATGCTAGTCATTCAATATACTACCACAATAGTGGCCATTTTTTTTTAAAAGAATAAATACAAGTTGATTTCTAATCTATGGAATCCAGAGCCAGGAAACATCTTAATTTCATAGTTATTAAGTTATATTTACCATATTTTGTTTAGCATCTGAGAGGCAACATTGTGTAGTGGATAAAGAGCTAAATTTTGAAGTCAAGAAAAATTGGTTTTAAAACCTGTTTCTGACCCTTAACCTTTTATGCCCAGGCAGTTTTTAAGACTGTGAGGTACAATATTGTCTGGTAGAGGAAATTTCTATATCAGGTGTTTCCTTCCTTCTCTGATGAAATCACAGATCTGGATTTTTTTAAATAAAAATTTATTTTTTTACATGTCTTCTCCCCCCCATTAGATCATAAGTTCCACAAGGGTTGAAACAATTAATTATTCATTTTTGTAACATCCCTACCATCTACCACAAAGTATTGCCCAGAGTTAGCACTTAAGCTTGTTCTGAAGTTTGAGGGGATAAACTTGGCTATGTTACTGTAAATCTGACTTTTTAGTGTCTATAACATTCTCCTGAATTTAGAGCAAGGAGACAATTTAATTTTCTAAGCTTTAAGCCTAGTATATCACCAACTATATTCCTCTGGCTTCTTCATAATACCTTCATTCAGGTTAGATATCACCAACAATACCATAAGGAGATGAAGGGGAAAGCCAGCCAAACAGCTGCTGGAGCTGAAGGCCCTTGGGCAAAGGAATATGGAAATCAGTTTGACCAGGTATGCAATCATGATTATTTGCTGGAGGTTGGTTTGTTAATACCTTAAGAAGTCATTATTTGGATTCTAATTTGGGGTAGTCCGTCATTTGGATGGCTGATGATCTATTTTCTGAAAGAAAGGTTTGCTAAATAAATGGTTGATGAAAATATAATCACAGGGCATATGTTTAACCTACCTAAGAGAACAAGCTATTTTAAAGACATTTATAAAATCTGCCAATATAACAAATTTATTAAATATAAATTATTCTTATCTCTTCGTTAAGGCAGGTTCCAAGGATTGCTAATTACCAACACCTAGCTAGCCTAGCAATATGCACTTGAAAGTAATAAAACTACAATTTCTTTAAACTTAGTCTATAATTCAGGTGCACCAGGGATCATTCCTTGGGCAAAGAGCAGTGCTGCATAAAGTGCTGTGTAAAGGATGAATTATTCAGATATTTTACCCAGTCTCATTCTACATGAACTGAATCTGTATAATGATTCTAACAATTGGAATGCCATTTGAAAGATATCCCTGTTTTTCTAAAGTTCTATATTTTCTTCCTCTAGTAAAGTGCATGACTGTTTTTGGAAGATTATATTTTTTAATTTTTAAAGTGAGAGAGATAATTAAGGAGAGAGTGAGAGAAAGGAGGAAGAAAAGAGAGAGGTATTTTAGAAGAGAAGAGATAGGGCTATAAAAAAGTGGTATGATTGATGTTTCTTAGCCAGTACAGCATCGTTTTAGTGTCAGTCTTTCTGGCAGAGGCATAAAAAAGGAAATAGAAAGGAAAAACCACAAACAAATTATTCCTCTTTAGCTGATAAAGAATTCTCTGTCATTTTTTGATATTCGTATGTATTCTTAAAGTGCGTAGATATGTTCATCTATTTATTAAGGCCTATTTACAAGTGGTCTAGTGTCTGAAAATTGATAAATGAGACTCAGTGAAGTGCAGAGAAAAATGCTGAATTCAACACTTGAAAATAGTTTCAATTATGTTTTTTTGAAACCCACCTTGTTTTATTGAATTTTAAAATAGCAGTTTAAAAATAAGTTAATAGAGGTCTGTTTTTAACTCAATGAAAAAATATTTAAAAATCAAATGATTTAGTTACAGCTTGGTTGGTCTTATCTATCATAAGTTATAAAATATACCTCATATAAGTAATATACACATAGACATATGTATAGACACAAATAGCAAGACATTTCTCTCTGAGATTCAGTGTATAAACATATATACACACACTTTTTTGTGAATTTTTTTGTTGTTTACTACATCTAAATAGAATGTATATATGCAAAGAATAGAGACATGAGAAAAGCATTGCTTCCACATTAATGAATCTATAAGAATTAGGATTTTGAGAAGGTGAACAACATTTTCTCCATATTTAAAAAATAGGAAACTGCAATCCAGCAGTTTTCTGATGAAGTTCTTCTACACATCAACAGACACATACACATAAAGTACAGCTTTTGTCTCAAAGCAATCCTGGTAATTTAGTTCTTTTAAATGAGCTTCTCCAGGCTTCATTCTAACTTATATGAGAACCAGGGGAAGCCCTCTTTGACAGAATCATTGTCCACATCCAGCTGTTGTGGGCCCTCGGTATGATGTGGTCCCACTTACTGTGACATGGTATGATTTACAGTTTTCCTCAAGAAAAGTCAGGATAAAAGATACACACACAGAGAAGTTAAACATATCTCAAACACTTTACTTGTCACATTATTCATTCTTTCCTCTAAGGAGTAAGCAGGTGTCTTAATCTAACCAAATATGACACATTGGGAGTGAGGTGTCAGCACTTATGTAAAATGGATAATGTGGTTTACATAATTCATGCATTGACAGAATATCTATAAAAGAAAATTCTAGGGGAAAGGCAAGGGTCAGGTACTCTGCCTAAAATATCCATTGGACTACATTTTAGATAATCACCTGACAACTTGAAGTTTACTTTTCATAACCATGTACCAAAATTCTAAAAAGCTATATGATAAAAACTGACTTTTGGGAGGCAATGGACTTAGGAATCAAAATACAAAAATGTGAATTTTGGCTCCACCATTTATTAGCTATGTGATCCTGATCAGATGCCTGAACTTCTCAAAATCATTTGCTTCATCTATAAAACAAAGATAATGTTATTAACGGTGGTAATAATGATGGCTAGAACAGATATAACACTAAAAGGAGCAATACTTGATCTTTATCAAAACCCTATGAAGTAGGTGCTATTATTAACTCCATTTTTACAAATGAGGAAATTAAGCTTGAGCTTTATAGGAATATAGGCAGCTAGGTGGCTCAGTAGGGCACTGGGCTTGGGATCAAGCCCTTCTTTCTGTGTTTAAATCTGACTTTTGATAGAGGTGTGACCCTGGATAAGTCACATAACCTTGTTTGCCTGTTTCTTCATCCACAAAATGAGCTGAGGAAAGAGATGGCAAGACAACCCAGTATCTTTGCCAAGAAAACCCCAAATAAGGAGGTCATGAAGATTAGGACATGACTGAAATGACACAACAACAAGGACAGCTACATCTTTCCCTCAGTGTTCTGGGGATACCCTTTAAGGATAATGGGATGATTCTTTAATTAATTTAATAATTTAATTTAATTTCATAATAATTTTTTAATCCTGAGTTCTTGTTCTGGGGTGTTCCCCCTATTGTTAGCTGCCATTAATGATAACTATTGTCAGAAAGTTATTGAGGTAATTAAAATATGTGAAAAATCTTTGCAATAAATGCAAATAAATAAAATATTATTATTACTGCTATCATTCTTATATCATTAATAAGAGGAATCAATTAATATAGGGGCCAAATGTCAATACAAGCATCTGTGTGTCTCTACTAATGATTGTGTACAAATAGCAGACACACTTGGAATTAGGTTATTGATGAGACTAAAACAGATCTGGATGGATATAAGAAGATTACAACCATTTATAATGCAGAATCTACAGTCTGAAATAAGGCTTTGGAAAGACATGAGAATGTAACAATGAGGACCTGTGAAAATGTTGAAGATATGTTATTTACCCATTGGTCATTAGCTATAAAAGTTTGGATGCTCGTGTTATTCATACTACTTCAGTAGAATATAAACTCCTTGAGGGCAGAGACAGTTTCATTTCTAGCTTTATATCCCAGTGCCTTAGTTGCAGGTACCTAGTGGATACTTAAAGAAGCCTTATAGGATTGCATTGAATCTAATAATAATATTTATCCAATATTATCTCAAGAATATTTTCTTTCAGTGATTTTTTTGCAAGTGCTGAACTACAATGGTTTTGATAATGGTCTTTCATCATCCACTCATTCTGTGAAGTTAGCATTAACAATTAAACTTCCCACACTTCTCAGCAGGACTATTCAGAAGAATATGAAGAGGCCAGGGGAAAAGGCAGCTTTCCTGCTATGATCACGCCTGCTTATCTGAATGCGAAGAAAGCCAATGAACTAGCAAGTGATGTAAGTATAAAGCGTAGGAGACCAAAGGGCAATGGAATCAATGAAGGAACGAGCTCTTTCCACCAATGTCCTTAAAGAACCTTATATAATATGGTCAATGTTGAAAATGAGTGGGAAGAGGAAGATGCTTTGGACTACACTGCAGGAGCCTAATGTTCTAATCTTGGCTCTTTGTAAATTTAGGCAAATCACTAGGATTGCTGAGCCTTTTCCTTACCTATAAAATTTCAAAAAGGATAGACTAGATGATCCCAAAAGTCCCTTCCAGTTTCATCAGTCTCCAATTCTAGGAAACTAAAGCAAGATGAATACCTAGTTCCATGTTCCTATTTGGAGCTGGGGAACTTTGAATTTTTTTTTTTTTTTGGAGATTATTGGCAGATTCCTACTCCAGTAGTAATTTGTATAAGAAAACAGAAATATTGTGTTTTGGGTCAATTTGGGTTTATGCAGATGTTGAAGTATCTATGCAGACATGAAATGGATTAATCTAAAATGCAAGTCTATGTAAAAGTTTATATGTAGAAGTTGTGGGTGAATATCTGATTGGGCAAATACAAGTACTGGGCATTTGATTGCAATGGTAGGGGCTAGGCAGTAATCTGATTCTACCTTAAGGAGTCTCAGCCAGCTGGCATTCTTCGAAAGACAGGCTATATTTAAACTACATATTCTCCAGTATTCAATGAAAGACCCAGTATAAATGTCTAAATGCAAAAGGAAATCACACTTAGATTATCCCTATTTCTATCTTCTGTCTCCTCTTTTTGAGAGAATCCCTTGTCAAATCTTATTGAAGCCTTTTGTTTATTGAAGATGAAGAGGAATTCCAGTTTTTGAGTCTCTTTCCTTATACAGTCATTGGCTATATTATTCTTACTTTGCCTTTCTTCTGGTAAAGAGAGAAGGGAAATGCAAATCATTTTGTTTTACCGCTCATTGATTCTACAAAGGTTTTTCACCCCTTATAGGGTGGAAACCTTTCTTCCATTTGTAGGGTCAATGGGTATAGAATGACCAAATATATATGGAAAATACAAATCAATGTCAAAGAAAAAAAAAGGGTAAAGTAGCTGATTGATAATTTAAAAATGAACACTTACTATGTAGCTTTGTGTCAGATTCAGTAGATTAAAATTTTGTGCCATAAACTAATTATGGGTCACTTTCAGACATGGCCAATGAAAGTGTGATCTCACACCTCCTTTATCCATCATTTCTTTCAGATAAAATACAAGCAGGATTTCAATAAAATGAAAGGAGCTGCTCACTATCACTCACTTACAGCCCAAGACAACTTGGTCCTAAAACGTGCCCAGAATGTGAACAAACTTTTCAGTGAGGTAAGAATAAGAGGAGAGTTACCTGTGTTTATGGGTTTACCAGGGAAGTGGTATGGGCAGAGAACAAGATATTCTGATGATCAAATACCCTATCAGGGGTCCTCAAACTATGGCCGTGGGCCAGATGCAGCAGCTGAGGATGATTATTCCCCTCACCCAGGGTTGTGAAGTTTCTTTATTTAAAAGTCCACAAAACAAAGTTTTTGTTTTTACTATAGTCCGGGCCCTCCAACAGTCTGAGGGACAGTGAACTGGCCCCGTATTTAAAAAGTTTGAGGACCCCTGCAATAGAGAATCACTATACATAGATCAGCATATTTTCAAAAACAAAATAAGGTACAATGCATCCAACACTAAAACTCTTGTACACTTAATTGATTCCTTTATGATTCAGAAGGCACCATGCAGAGATACCTCAAGATGATTACAAATATCAATTATCATTGTACTGTAGATATGGGAAAGTGCCACATGGAACATTTATTGAGGTTTCTAGATATCAGACATGCTAAGTTTTCCTGTATATTAGCTTTCAAAGACCAAGATATTAAGTTTCAAAAGCTCTTCTTCACTTAAACTCAGAGGTAAGAACATGTTCTTATTCTATACAGATCCCAATAAGTGTGAATAATAAATCCCCCCAAACAATCCCATGCACTCAAATTTGGACTATTTGAAATTATAATTATGTATAGTGTGGTTATTGGTTCCAGCCTAGTGGAAATATAAATTCAATTAATTCTACCATTTCAGAGGATTTTTTATTCACATTCACTGGAACTTAGCTGTATTCACTTTTTATCTGAAATAAAAAAGGGTATTGAAAGTATTCATAATCCTGATAAGTATGAATTCCTAAAAAGAGAAAGACTTGAAACTATCCTGAAGGCCTTTCCCTAACTCTAGTTTCCAGGGACTATTCCTTTTATAGGACAGTGTTTCATAAATACATAGAACTAGAACAGACCTTAGAAACCTTGTAGTCTAATCCCCTCATTTAACAGTTTAGAAAACAGTCTCTGAGTATTGTCCAAGTTCATACAGAGATTGCACCAGAACTCAGAACTGACTCTATGATGCCTTTCTTTAGATTTAACTGCAAGATATTAATTAAACAGCATCTATATTTTTAGAACTTAGGAAAATGAGTTGCAGAATATCAGGGAAGATTTTTCCTATATTATACTTTGAGCATTAAAAAAAGAACAAATCATAAGTATGTATTTTGTAGTTTGTCTATTTGTAAGAGAAGGCACCAGGGAGTCTTCAGATTACTTCTGACCATGTGTTTATCTGTGGAGACAGCTTAGCTGAGACTCTATTAATGGTAATAGAACGTTACTTGGCCTCTCCAATTATCCATAGTAATTTGGGATTGATTTAATAGTTATTGCATAGTATTTCCCATTCTACTATGCAAAGATTCTCAAGCCGTCATAAAGTACAAAGAACTCTCCTCATCTGTTTATGGGATCTTCAGTCATAATCTATAAAACAATTACAAACTTTTTATTATATTGTATGAATCAGATAAAAATTTGGAGGCATTTGGTAAAGAGTGGATGACTAGAACTATATTGATATGGGGTGGTTATGGAAATCATGTTTATTTAAAAATTCTTTTAATTTTTTTTAACTTTTGGGTTGAAGATTTTCTAAGTAAGTCATTTTCAATTTCTTCAGAGGTTTTAGAGGTCAATTTGGGGTTTGATTATATTGTACCTCATGATATTTTGGTTTCTAAGGTGGAATATAAAAAAGATCTGGAGAATAGTAAAGGCCACAGTATTAACTACTGTGAGACTCCTCAGTTCAGGAACGTCAGCAAGATCTCAAAATTCACCAGTGACGTAAGTTCTTAATGCTTTTACCTTAGGCCTTGTACCTGCTGCCTTCCTAGCTTCTAGAACTATTAATATGCTTAATATTAATATATTAATGTGAATGTATATGTATGTTTCAGATAAGCATGGCAGAAACATCAGTAGCTTTTGAATGTAGCAGTCACTACTGACAAAGTGGATCATATATGTTTAAATTAGAGTAATAATTTGCTATTTTGATGCTCTGGTCAAGGACCACCAAACATCTCCTCAAATCAATGGTGGTGAGGGAAACCCAGATACCATCTCTTAGAGTCAGACAGGTACTTTCTTAAGATTATTGCTAGGGAGGTTCTATTTTGAAAAGGAACAAGGCAATATTGTGTGGGAAGGAGTCTCCTGGTGAGTGATTACAAAGAAACTATCTAATAATTTCCTAGTTTAATTGTTCTTTGTAACTCATGTGTTAATATAATAAAAATTCTACAAAACTAAAACAAAATGATTTTTTAAGTTGCACAGTCTTTTAAAATCATTGCTTAATTTTTTGCTCCCTCTAAGTTTCCATTTTTGAGGGCAAATTCAATAGTTGTCTTATCCCAGTATGGGCTTTGTGTACAAAATATTCCTGACTCATGTGAAAGGATTTAATAAGTGCACCTCAATTCTATAAACGATTTTTATATGATTTTATTTTATCACCTTATTTCACTTAATCATAGACTTTAGAATTAGAAGATATCTTATAAATAATCTAATTTGACCTACTCATTGAGTCATCAATACCACAGTATTTTTGACAGAGGGCCATCTTTTTAAATCCCTTCAGAGAAAGGGATCTGGATGCCTATCAGGACAGCTTGTTACACCCTTCAGTAGTTGTATTCATTAGTAAATTGTCATCTATGTTGTACCAGAATCTTTCTTTTTGTAACTCCATTGGATATGTTCTGCCTTTCCTTTCTTCCCACTGGCTTTACTTTGCCTCTTCTGCCTACTGATTCTAATAGAGCTAATTTGGGAAATATTTCAAAATGTAATAGGAAAATTTATTTTTTATTAGACTTTTCTGAAAAGCAAAATGTATTAGTATGAGCAGTGATCATTAATGTTATAAAGATTTCATAAATACCCATTGACACTCATACTGTACAGAGTATTTAGGAAAAATATGGTTCTTGTTCTTCAGGAAAATAGAATAAAACCACTAATTTAACTAGGTGAGTTTGGGCCATGTTTATTATTATTTGTTGTACACGTCTGACCATGTCACTCTCGTGTTCAAGAAGCTTCAATGATTTTATTGTCTCTAGGATTGAATAGAAACTAAAGTCCTTCACAATCTGGTTTTATCTTATGCTGTCAGGCTGATTGCATAACACTTCCTGTCAGACACTTTTATGTTCTCACCAAACTGACCTGCTTGCTGTTTTTATAAAATATTCTGTCTCCCATCTTGATGCTTTTGTCCAGGTTCTCTGTCCCTTCTGTATTTGGGAACCCCAGCTCTCTTCAAAATTCAATTCACTATTCATTTAACTGTAATGTTCTTTCCCCAGAAAATATTTTATGTATTTTAAATATATTTTGTATCTATTTATTTATGGATAGGTTATTTCTTTTAGTAGAATTGAAGCTTCCCAGGAGTTGGACCTTTTTTTTTGGTCATGGTATCCCCAACATGTAGCATGATATATGAATGCCATATAATAGGTGTTTATTGAATTGGATTTGATCAAAACACGAAGTTTCTGATTAAAAACCAAGTTTGGATACACATATGTGTATGTGTGTATATATATATACAGAGATATCTAAATTGATAGATAGCTGTGTAAAGATATAGATCTAGATAGATATCTGTATATCTTTCTATGTAGATATACCCACTTTATTTGGTTGTATATGTATACATAAAAACATATAGTATATATATTTTTATTTATTGACTTGGTTTTGTGTGTATATATATGTGTGTGTATATATATATAATATGTATATACTTATGTAATATGTATATACCAAAAATACACCAAATGTGTATATGTATATACACATAATTTATCTGTGTTTTAAAAAAATGCAATCATCAAGAAAAGAAAGAGCTCATAATGCCTTGTTGCAAAGCTTGGGACAGGTCCTTGTATATAGTGAGTACTCTATAAATATTAACTCTGCTGATAGATCATTACCTGATTAAAATGCTACAGGTTTTCACGTTGAAAGAAGAGAATTGAACAATTGCTATCCTTTCAGATGAGGCTTGAAAAAAAATACAGCTTTCTTAGCTTTAAAGAATCTATATGTTTTTCCCTATATGTTTGCCAAGATGTACTTAACTAATGTTCTGGTGCTTAATTGAAACTTTGAGTTAAAAAATGTTTAACAAATTTTTAGTGCATTGGTATAACTGCTTAGAATAGTAAACACCTTAACAAAGTTGTATTTCATTATTTCTCTTTTGATTTTGAGACTGAAAAAATGAGGATTATTTTTCTTGTACTGCTTTGAGTAGAAGAATGATGAAATTGAATGGTGGGTACTTCTTTGCAGAATAAATACAAGGAAAATTACCAGAACCAACTGAAAGGCCACTATGAAGGAGTTGGCATGGATCGGCGTACTCTACATGCCATGAAGGTTGCAAATCTGGCAAGCAATGTAAGTTTTTTTTTTCCCCATGGAGGCCAAACTGGCCAAGACAGAAAAGCAGATGATATTTCATGAAAGGGGAGGAGGGAGTTTTGACCAGTTTTCTTTTGTACTTTTTTCCCCCATTAATGATGAATTTTTAAAACTGACCCATCTATCACACCAGAGCTTTAAAATGAACTCACCCCTAGAATTTAAATGTTATCACCTTTGTTTCCCAAAGGATTTTTATTAATTTATTTAATTTTCAGTTCATCAAAAATGAGTAATAAAAGAAGTGTTTTGATATTATTCAATAAAATAAATTGTTATTAAGCTATTATGCATGTGGTGCTAAATCAGGGATAGGGTAAGAGGGTGGGAAGGGGAAGGATCATGCAGTTATAGGTTTATAGCTGGAAGGGATTATAGAGGTCATAGTTTGTCACAGCCCAGTTTCCTCATTTTACAGATGAAGAAATTGAGATTCAGGACACTTGTGAGTTGATCAGTGTTGCACAAATAGTATATATGAGAGGTGGGGTTTTAATCCAGATCCTTTGACTCCAGAGTCAGTGTTCTTTCTGCTGTATTAGATATAGCAAAGGTAAATGCCAACTGATATTATATCAATTGAATAAAATAAATAGACTCAACTAGCATTTTTTAAAAATGTGCAAATAATTTAATTTTCTTATTTATTAATGATCTTGAACTCACTTTGGTGTTGGTTTCTATTATGTCTGATAGTTAAAAAATTCGTGATTTTCTACATTCTCCAAACTTATATTTGTTGCTATTGTTTTCTATTTCAGATAGCCTATAAATCTGATTATAAACATGACAACATTGATTACAACTACCCAGCAACTCTTACTCCTTCCTATCAGACAACCATGAAACTCATTCCCTTGAAAGATGTAAGTTGATTTCAAAGTCATTTTTCAGAAATATCCTACTCTTTGTGACCCTTTAGGGGATTTTCTTGGTGAAGATACTGGAAATTTGCCATTTCCTTCTCCAGCTCATTTTATAGATGAGGAAATTGAGACAAACCAAGTGATGTGACTTGCCCACAATCACACATCTAATAAGTGTCTGAGGCCAGATTTGAACTTAAAAAAATGAATTTTCTTGACTCTAGACCCAGGACTCTATCCAGTGTACCACCTAACTTAATACTCTTCTAATGAAGATGAGAGGAAGCAACAAAATTGAATGTTTTAAGGCAATTGATTAAAAGAAGAAAAAGTAAAAGTTTATAAATGTCAGAAAGTTGGTTTAGGCTGATTTTTCACTGTCTTATTGTAACTTTACTCTACTATGTTATTTATATTCTCCATTTCTTTGGTCACTATTTTAATTTATCTGCTGGAGACATAACTTTTTTTTTTTCTGCAAACACTACTTAGAAAAGATTGGGTCCTTTTATCATGTCCCTTGTGGGGCAGAATCCTTCTAATCCAGCAGATTTATTTAGACATGAAAATCCAGAATGAAGATCTTCTGGTTTACAAAATAATAGGGTTTGTCATTATGTGGATTTGGATATAAACAGAAATCTCAATCAGATCACATCCCCACAAATATGTCTGTGGTTTGCTGAGAATATCCATTATCAGTAAATCTAGAACATGGTTCTTATTATCAATTTTTATAGAGGCAGATGGTAGCCTAGATAAAGAACTAGACCTGGATTTAGAAACACTTGGATCCATGTTCAGCCTCAGAGATTTATTATCTGTGTGACCCTGGGCAAGTCAACCACTTTCAATATCAATTTCCCCATTTGTAAAATGAAGAGGTTGGATTTAATGGCTTATAAGATCCTCTCCAGATCTGAATCCATGATCCTATCATCCTGTTTCTGTCCCTCAAGGCTAGCATTGTAGAGTCTCATTGGACAAAAATGTGAAAAAAAAAAAAACCCATATTGCATTTTTTTCTCAATTATAGTTAAAATTAGGGGTAGATGAGTAAGGTAAGCTACTTCAGGTACAACACTCAGGGAGCATCACAAGGGATACTTTTTATAATTTCTTTTAAAAAATGCATATATTCTAATGCCTGAAAATCTGGCTTTCCATGACCCACAGTTCTTTAGCTTTGTGTGTATTATAGAGTAGACTCAAAGCTTCATGTGGACAACACCAGTGTAGGAACTCAATTTTCAAATAAGGCTCTGTGTGTGTGTGTGTGTGATTTTTACAAGTTTGCATAAGAAATACTAACATCTTGTCCCTACTCTGTCTCTGTCTCAGAACCATTAAGACAGACTAATGGAGCAGAAATGGGAGTTGAATAGAGGTACTTAGTTAAAGGAAATTCCATTTAGAAGGATTTTTGGTCAACATTAAATATCATTAAAATTGGACTTCATTCTATGGCAAAGAGCCCCTTCAGAATCTAGATTGAAGCAATATACATGCATTTCTGATGTCTCAAGGAAGTGATTAACTATGCTGACTGTTAATTATGTCCTACAGTGAAAAATAATTGTGTTCTGCTCTGTATTTAATACCTAGTTATCTGGCAGGCATATGCAGCTTTAAAATATATTTTTCATTACATTTAATCTTGCAGAACTCAAAATCCTAATTCATTTCTTATGAGATGATCATTTTTTTGCTACTGAATTAATATATTAGAAAGCTAGCTCATCTCATTAGTGGTTGACATTGAAATAACTTTATTATTATTATTATTATTTTTACTTTCTCCTATATTCCAATCTCAGAGCATGCAAAAACTTCATTCTAAATCATTACCTAAAAGTCTAATAGTAATTCCATCATTCACTTACAAAGGTGGTACAGGACTATTACTAGAGCACTGCTAGATTATCATGTACTTAGAATTATTCTAATACAGGTATCGCCACTTTATAAGTGGGCCATGTTTTAGAAGTTCCTTTTTACAAACTGGTTGTTTGGAACATTAAATATAGTTTTCCTAGATCCCTAGACTGGCCCACAGCAACCTATTGAAGCCATAATGCATTAGTATTATTAGAAGCATGAACCTTGCCACACTTTTCTCCTTTTTTCTTGGTTCCAGATATAGATATTGGCAAGATTTTAAAATAAGTCTAGTTCGGCATTCTTCAGCCCTCCTTTCTGCTCTCTTCTTGCCCTCGTTTGGGTACCTTCATGTTGTCCTGAGTCACCCCATTTACCAAGGTTATTCATAACCTTGTTTGTCTTCATGTTCCTCAGGCTTTAGCCAAGCCCAGATGCAAGTAGCATCAGTAGGAGTTGGTCAGTGCAGTAGGTCAGTCCCTAAAGACAGGTTCATAAATTTATTCATAGACCAAGAAGAATGCTGAGAGATTGTTTGGGGATGATCCAGTGGATATAAAGGGAAGCGACATTAAAAATGTCTTCAAATAGAGTAATCTTCATTCCCTTTTATAAAAAGCCATGTCAATTATTTTCGTTGATTGTGATTTTTTTCACTTTTCAGTGTATAGCATTTTTTTATATTTTACAAAATCTACTCTGAATCTTATCTTCTGTCTCCAAGCATTACTTTGTGCTCATTTTAGCAAGCTGATGAATTATAATTAGTGAGGACTACCATCCAACAACTAAGCAAATGTTGTCTACTTATATGAGAACAAGTTGATTTCTATGATGTCTCCTTTTGATCCAGGTCAACTATAGGCAGAGCATTGACAAGTTGAAGTACAGCTCCGTGACCAATACTCCCCAGATAGTCCTAGCCAAGAAGAACGCACAACAACTCAGTCATGTAAGGGGGATACTACTGACCGCCAAGTTATTCCTGACTCTTGGCGGCCAATTGGGAACATTGCGATCACCTTCATTTTACTTCTCTTTATCCAATGGGCTTTTGGCCACTTTGAAATTCTCCTTTGATGATCACTCATGTGAACATGGAGAAACTGATGTCACATTGTTTTTCACAGACTCAAATAACTCCCATTTTTTATAATGCTTTAATGTTTGCAGAGTGCTTCATATGACATTATCTAATTTGATCATAACAGTAATCCTGTGAAGGATATGCAATTGTTATTCCCATTTTATAGATAAAGAAAGAGTTTCAAAAAAATAAGTAATTTGTTCTGGGTCAGATGATCAGTAAATGTCTGAATTGTGATTTGTAATTGGCTGATATTGGCTCCAAGCTCAGTTCTTCATCTTTTTTGCTTCCGTTAAAAGAATGATTCTGATGTTTTTTGGTAAAATCAATCAAATCATTCGGTCAATTTAATATCTTCTAGAGGCAGCTGTTGGTTCACTAGTTTGAGCATGTTTTGGAGTTGGGGAAGACCTGAATTAAAATTTGACCTCAGACACTTACTAGCTTTGTGACCCTGGGCAAGTCACTTAACTCCATTTACCTCAGTTTCCTCAACTGTAAAATGGAGATAATAGTACCTATCTTGTAGAGTTTTTGTGAGAATCAAATTAGATAACTTTTGTAAACTTCTTAGTACTTTGCCTGGCACAAAGTAAATACTACATGAAGATTAGTATAATTATTATTCTTTTTAGATGTTTAGCACTGTTCTTGTCACACATTAAGCACTATTCAAATATTAGTTATTATTATTATTATTAAATGCTTAACACTATAGCTGACATAATAAGCACTATATAAATATTAGCTATTATTATTATTATTATTAAATGCTTAATACTGGGCCTAGCACATGGTAAGCCCTATATAAGCACTAGTTATTAGTATAATTAAATGTTTATCATTATGCCCAACACATAGTGAGCATTATAGAAATATTAGCTATTATTGTTGTTGTTGATAAATACTCACTGTGCCTAGAACATAATAAGCACTATATAAATACTAGCCGTTATTATTATTAAATGATTAGCACTATATCTGGCACACAGTGAGCACTATGTAAATATTAACTATAATTGTCATTCTTGCTATTTTTGTTAAATGTTCACTGTGCCTGGAACATAGTAATAAAAAAATTAGCTGTTAATACTATTATTATTAAATGTTTAGCACTATGCCTGGCACATAATAGATGCTATATAAATAATTCCTTTGTGTCTAGTAAAGTACTAGGTGCTGTGTAAATATAAAAATATAATAATGCCTTGCATTTATATCAAGCTTAAATGTTTTACAAATTGCTTCTCTCACAACCTTCTTAAGAGGTAAGTGGGGGTGATGATTATATAAAGCATTTCAATAAATAGAGAATATAATTCTCTATTTAATAACAGAGATGATAATAATAATAATAATAACTAATAGCCAACATTTTATGGCACTTTCTGCCAGTCATAATTATAATAAATAATTCCAAAATAACCACAGCTTATATTTATAAAATACTTTATTTTATAAAGTATTTTTTTCTGGGAGTCATTTCATTTGATTCTCATAAGGATAGGCTTATGAAATAGATACTCCTCTAAGACTCAGTTTCTTTATCTGTAAACTGAATAGATGGAACACAATGGTTTCTAAGGTTTGTTATATAGCCCTAATCTTCTATGTTTATTTTTCTGATGGTTTTAGTTACATCTGTCTTCTTTATTATATCCTTTTAAAAGCATCATCTTTCACCAAATTATAGTCATTTTGGAGTTTCCCTGCTCCTCCTTCTCTTCCTTTTTTTCCTCTCCTCCTTTTCCTCTTTTTCTTTTTCCTTTTCCTTCTTTTCCCCCTCACCCAACTCCAGGATCACTAATTTGGTTGAATTGGAAGAGAATGCCCATAGCTTTTTTCTTTTGGTATAAGTTAAGGGAACATGTTTGTATTTGACCTACTTAGAAACTTGGCACTCACAACTTGATATTTGGGGTCCTAACAGGTGAATTATCGAGCAGATTATGAGAAAAACAAGTTGAATTATACCCTGCCACAAGATGTACCTCAGTTAGTAAAAGCGAGAGCCAATGCTGAACTCTTCAGTGAGGTAAGCAAACCATGTGCCTAAACAGGAGCTGCTTCAATCAATTCCACAAACATGTCAAGTTCATTTGTCACGTGCATAAATATACACAACAAACAGGAGTACAGGAGACAAACTGAACGAGGTAGAAAAATCTGGGACTTATAAGCATAGAGATATGTTTGAATCCATAGGAGGAAATGGGATGTCTATGGGAGATCTAGGGCAGAAGACGAGAGGACCCTCACTCTGGGGAAATGAGATGGGCAATAATGCACTAGAGATGCTGAGGGAGGTCAGGCAGTTTGGAGGAGAACCAGCTTGTGTCATAGAAAATAGGAGCTTTGTCTTTGGAATGATGGAGCAGCAGCTAGGATAGAGCACTGGACTGGAGTTAGGAAGATTCATCCTTATGAATTTAAACTTTGTCTCAGATACTTACTAATTGAGTGGCTTTGGGGAAGTCACTTAATCCTGTTTGCCTCAGTTTCCTCATCTGTGGAATGAGCTGGAGAAGGAAATAGCCAACCGCTCCAATATCGTTGCTAAGAAAACCCCAAAAGGGGACCTACAAAGAGTTGGACCCAACTGAAAAAAACTAAACAATAACAATAAGTGAGACAAAGAACTCCAGAACGAGAATATGGAAAAAGTCTCAGAGAAACTTAGGGGAGAAAATCATGCTAGTCTGCAACATAGTAGTGTCCTACTTTTAAGTGCTTCCTGGTCCCGAGGTGCTAAATTGTAGTATATGAGTGCTGGTTCTAAATACTTGGAGGACTGGAAGTATCGTCATTGTTTTCTCTGTTCTGTAATCTTCTAAATGGGACTCCTTGGGTCAAAGCTCTAGTTCCCTTACCTTAGTTTTGACTCTGGGCTGCAGAGGAGTTAAGGAGAATGGGAACTGAGAATCAGCTTTTGCAGTTTAGAGATTGTTGACAACTTTGGAAAGAGCAATTTCAGTTGAGCAAGTAGGTTGGAACCCAAACTGTGAGGGACGGAGTCATGCATTGTGGCGAGAAATAAAGGTCTCAAGGGTAGGAGATTCTTTCTGAACATTTGACAGTAAAAAAAAAAAAAAAAAAAAAAAGAGAGAGAGAGAGAGAGAGAGAGAGGATGCTTGGAAGATGGCAGGGTCAAAGGAAGACTTTCTTAAGGATGGGTTATGTATTTGAACATATTTGTAAGTGTTGGGAAAAAGAAAGAGTAGATGAGGAAGGATTGAAGATGAGAGAGGAAGACAGAGGCAGAGAGATAAACACACACAGAGGCATATATATATATGTAGATGTGTGTGTATATAAATATAGATATATACAAAGAGAGAAAAAGAGATAAACACAGAGACACAGAGGAAACACACACAAACACACACACACACACACACACACATATATATATATATAGAGAGAGAGAGACAAAAACAGACACAGAGAAACACAAACACACACACATACACACATATATAGAGAGAAACACACACATAGAGAGAGATAAAAACAGATACAGAAACACAAACACAAACACACACATATATATAAAGAGAGAAACACCCACACATATATAAACAGAGAGACAGACACACACAGAAAGCCAGAGACAGAGAGAGACACACAGAAAGATGCAGAAAAACACACACACACACAGACATATATATGTTATATACATAGAGACAGAGAGACAGAGACACACATATATGTATCTATGCATATATATGTATATAAGGAGAGACAAAAGCATACATATATGTATATATATGTATATATAGATATAAATAGAGAGATAGAGACATATATGTATGTGTGTTTATATACGTAAATATATATGTATGTGTATGTGTATATATATATATATATATATATATATATATTTATGGAGAGATAGAGACATAAATTTTGTATATATACACAGGGAAAGACACAGACATACATATATGTATAAATACATATATATACACATATAAAAAGATAGATGAACAGACATACAGAAACCGAGAGACAGACATTAAGAGACAGACAAAGACTGAAACAGAAAAAATATTATCCAACTGGGCAAGCTCTTGCAGGAGATGGGAAAAATGCCTAGATGCGGGGATTATCCTTGGGAAGAAGAAAGGCTTCTGCAGTAAGGGATGGATGTTGTGGCAGAGTTTTTGTACATGGAGTGGGGATGTTGAGGAAATTTGTGACAGATGGCCTCCATATTCCCACCTAAGTGGGAAGTGAGGATATTTGGTATGGGAGGAAGTGCTGGGGAGACATAGAGAAGAAAAGAAGATTATGAACAACCACTAAGAAGGGTCGGAGAGTCAGTGGGGCTGCTCACTTCAGTAGCACATGTACTAAAACTGGAATGACCCAGAGAGGATTAGCATGGCTCCTGAACAAAGAGAAAGCACAAATTTGTGAAAGATTCCATATGTTAAAGAACAACAACAACAAAAAAAAAAAAAAAAAAGGAAAAAAATGAATACTTGTGGTTCTGTACTCAAAGCCCAATGAGGTCTCAAAACAAATGTCCCCAGCACAGTTTAATGCTTCCTCCAGTGGACTCAGGAGCATGGGGCAAGTGGAAGAAGTGGTTAGTGAGAGTGATGGAGGAATGCATCTCCTAGTAGGTTAAGGGCAACAGGGACAAGAAGGAAGGAAGTAACGGGCGGAAACCAACATGCAAGGACATCGGTCAACTTTTCCAGATTGAGAGACAAATCAGACTAGAGCGTGACTGTATTGGGAGAATAGGGAGGGGTGGAGGAGGTCACTGGAAAATGCCGTGAGGATGAAGAATAGCTTCGGGAAAACCAAGGCAAGGAGAGACATGGAAGGAGGAGATCATGATCACAGAGGGAAATTTCAGAATTCAAAATAATGTAGGTGACATAGTAACAAAGGTGCTGAGATTTAAGGTATGATCTTCAGGCTATCTGCTATGGTGTAGAGGGTTTGCAGTCTGTATCAGCAGAGGAAATAATGTATTCAATTCAATTATATTATAGATCTTTGAAGTATTAATATATTATTATTATTTCATTTGGATCTATAATTGTCCCTGAATTATGATTTCATCGGCTTACTTCTGTGCGCAAACTTCCTTAATCTGTGCAGATCAACAATTTCTTTGTAATTTAGCAGTCTTGGAGAGATGCTTTAATCGTGGTCTCATAGGTCACACATATATGAAACAGGATTTGAAATCAAGTTCTTGATTGCAAGGCACATACTGAAAGGATTCTCAGTTGCATATTATGAAATTTACTTGCCTTAATTTAGATGTAATAAACATGCATAACATCCGCCTTACTGATACTATTCATATGGTATCAGTAATATTAAGTCTGGTCACCATAATTTGCATATTATTAATATTTGCAACATTTACATGGTTGATCATATTCATCATTCACCACCATAATATTAAATTTAATTTTTAATATTATCAATGTTCATAATGTTCGTGTTTATATTAATAAATATAAATATGTAATACATACTATCAGTAATATTAAATTTACTTATCTTTTTTAGATATATAGCTCTCTTTATTATGGACTCATAATGATAATAGAAATAAAAATGATAGTACAATAGTAAAAATTCTAATTCTGATAGCCCATTTTTCTGTATCTCGGGGAAGATAGAGACTTTCTTCTTTCTTTTCACTTTTTCACTTCAACTTTAAGCAATGCTGCCAATAGCTGCTCCTATTCACCTGGTGCTTTCCTTTATCAGGTAAAGTACAAAGAAGGTTGGGAGAAGACAAAAGGCCGAGGGTTTGAGATGAAGCTGGATGCCATGCCTTTGTTGGCTGCCAAAGCCTCGGGGGAGCTTGCCAGCAACGTAGGTTTTACCTCATTAACTTGTAAATGCATAAGAAATTGTTGCGATGAGGTGTTAGTGGTCATGTGGGGAAAATAATGATTGCTGGGTTGCATTTTAAAGTTGCAGAACTTCTAATACTTTCATCTTATTCTGGATTTGATAAATATTGAGAGATGCTTTAAATTTTTTTCCCTTGCTGTCCTTCTCCTTGCGCTTGTAACAGCCTGCCCTCTTTGGATGGCGGACTTCTCCCCCCATTCTCCCCACTCACAAGAGACTTTCTTCTTTCTCTCAAGATTAAATACAAAGAAGACTATGAGAAAACAAAAGGCAGAGCCATGGGAACCAAAGATACAAGGCTTTTGCACTCCCTGCAGGTGGCCAAGATGAGCAGTGAGGTAAACTATTTCTTCCTCTTACTTATGAGGGGTTTTAGGGAAAAGTTCAGTGAGTGTTCTTTGTCGGTCACCCTATGAGGCCATGAACCAGATAGAAACTCCTGCTCGAAACCACTTCCTTAACTGAACTGAGCCAGAGATCGGAGGGGTGCAACCTTTGTTCATTAGTCGTGACTTGTGGCTATAATTTTAGAGTAACTCAGGGATGGTTTTTGAGAGGGAGAAATAATAAATAAAGTTCAAGAAGTTCAGTTACACAATGGAACAGGGTTGGGGAAGACTCTCATCTTACTTTAGGAATGTAAGAGTAATGGATTTGGAATTAAGAATAACTTAGGTTCAGATTTCATGCTTGAAAGTCAACGAGCTATGTGACTGTGGACACAGTTCACTTTTCTGAACTACTTCCCTACATGCAAAACATATAGAGTTGTTATGAGGATCAGATGAAATCCTGATTTTGTAAAACTGGAGGCACTATAGAAATATCAGTTAGCATTAATGTCATGGTATCTCCCAAAAAAATTTACTATTACTACTACTACTACTTTACTATTACCTGAAGGCATTAGAAAAATATCATTTAGCATTAATATTATGGTATCTCCCAACAAACATTTACTACTGCTACTACTAGTATGATGATGACTATGACTACTACTGTTACTACTATTACTATTACTACTACTACTATTATTATTGCTGTTACTACTACTACTACTACTTTTCTATTACCTGAAGGTGTTAGAAAAAATATCATTTGGCATTAATATTACGGTATCTCCCAACAAACACTTACTACTGCTTACTACTACTATGACAATGACTATGACTACTACTATTACTACTTCTACTACTACTACTATGATTATTATTACTACTACTATTACTGTTACTACAACTATTACTATTACTACTATTGTTATTATTACTACCATAACTATCACTACTATTGCTGCTACTACTACTACTACTACTATTACTATTATTACTACTGCTACTATTAGTATTACTGCTGCTACTACTGCTACTATTACTATTACTGCTGCTACTACTACTATTACTATTACTACTACTACTACTATTATTATTACTACTACTACTACTATTACTATCACTACTATTAGTACTACTACTATTACTACTATTATTATTACTACTGCTACTATTACTATCATTACTATTACTATGAATACTATTATTATTACTACTACTGTTACTACTATTGCCATTATTATTACCGCTACTACTATTGCTATTACTACTACTACAATTACTACTACAGTTACTACTACTATTACTATTGCTATTACTACTACTACTACTATTACTATTATTGCAACTACTATTATTATGACTACTACTACTACTATTGCTATTAGTACTACTACTACTATTGCTACTACTCCTACTGTTACTACTACTACTATTATTATTGCTATTGATATTACTACTACTGGTATCACTACTACTCCTACTGTTACTACTACTACTACTACTATTATTACTATTACTACTACTACTACTATTACTGCTTCTACTATTACTACTACTACTACTATTACTGCTTCTACTATTACTATTACTACTACTACTACTCCCATTACCACCACTACTACTATGTAGCTATTTAGTTGTTTTTCAGGAGTATTTGGCTGTAACCCCTTTTTGGGTGGTTTCTAGACTAAGATACTAGACTCTCTACCTCATTTAACAGATGAGAAAACTGAAGCAAACTGGGTAAAGTGACTTGCTCAGGGTCCCACAGCTGGCAAGTGTCTGAGGCTGAATTTGAATTTAGGATTTCCTGACTCAAGTCCAACACTCTATACACCAGACCACCTGCCAGCTAGGTAGAGGCCTACTAACTTCCTACCCTGTACCAGGCACTGATAACTCCTAGAAGGTGTCTGATTCCTGTAAAAGAGCCTTACTTATTTCTTGACCCACTTATTTTATTTCCCTGCAGCAATGTTTTAAGTCAAAAATATTTGTGTTTCTGTGTGTGTGTGCATCTCAGGTTGAATACAAGAAAGGATTCCAAGAGAGTAAGACTCATTTCCACCTGCCTATGGACATGGTCAACATCCAGCACGCCAGAAAGGCCCAGGCTCTAGCCAGCGACCTGGACTACAGGAAGAAGCTGCATATCTATACAGTGCTCCCAGAGGACATAAAAACTAAGTGGGCTCAAAAAGCCTACAAGCTTCAGAGTGAGGTGAGATATCCATCCATCCTGTTACCAGGCATTCCCAAACATCTCTGGGCACAGTAACTTTAGACTTCCTAGATAAACCTTAATCTTTATCTTTCATGATTAAATCTTAAATGATTTGTCTTAGCCTTATTTAATCCTTAGTTTTTCATTCTCTTAGCATTCAAAAGCCTGAGTATATAACAGCAGAGGGCAAGTTCCTCAGAGTAGAATGTCTAAAAATCCATTTTGGGTTCTTCTGTGATGCAACCAGAGTATCAGGAGATAGGGAGAAAGGAGAACGGCTCCAGATAGGGAAAAAAGATAAGAGAACAAAGAACTTTGTTGATGCCACTTGAAAGAATGAACAGGATTTGGACCACAGAAAATCCGAGGGGGTGCCTGGAGATATTAGGAAGGTAAAGAGGTATTGACAATGGGGTGTTAGATGGAGGAAAGGATGGGAATTTTGTTACATTGCAAGGAGAGGGGGGCCCTTTGTCAAAAAAGCATCAGATTGTCACCTTTAATGGAGCTCATGTGGTGCTGCACAAATTAAATCATTAAGTTGGATGCAAAGTTAGCTCAATTGTTTTATTGTTTGTTGTTTGTATTAAAAGGAAGGCACATATAAGGCATGGGGGGATTTTGGTTCCCTGGTGATTTTCCTGTATCTATTTCACTTTCTCTAGTTATAAACGTGGTGGTTTTTCTCTTGCAGCTGCAATACAAGGCAGACCTGACATGGATGAAGGGAGTTGGATGGATGGCAGAGGGGAGTCTTAACATAGAACAGGCCAAGAAGGCCGGAGAGCTGATTAGTGAGGTAACCAAAATACAATTCATTTGGTCTCTCAGACCATGTTCGAGAGGCGTTAAGAGAGACTTGATAAAACCTCTTAATTTACCTAAACTACATCCACTGACTTTCCCATAAAATGAATAAAAGATGCTGCACCATTCATTTGTCATCAAGTCAAGTCAACAAGCATTTATTAAGTGTGCCAGATACCATACTAAGCACTGGGAATATAAATAAGAGCAGAAAGACAGTCCCAACCTATTTTCAAGAAGTATGGGGATGGAAGGGGTATAATGCAAGTCAAAAAGTGACTTGCAAAAATTATAAAGGAAAAAATTCAAGGTAGGTAAGGCAGGGTATGGTACAGAAAGTCCAGATAGGAATACAGCCTGAAGAGGAATGAGGAAGACATGACTGATCTGGGTATCTTCCTTAAAAAAAGAAGTTCTGGAAGAAGGCAGAGAGGAAGAGGGTAGTTTTGATGTGTGAAAATGAGGTTTTTGTGGCAGAGTAGAGAAAAATCCAGGAGAATCAGGAGCATAGCCTGGAAAGAAGAATGGAAGGATTTGAATCTATAATGTATTTTACTGATTTTCACCCCTCTAATATCCTTAGATTGCTTAAGATAGATCCTATGTAAAGCCAATAAAGTTTTATTCCTCCTCTTTTTAAATAAAAGCTGCATTTGAATTCTAATTCCAATTAAAAGATTTGTGTTATACAGGTCACCAAAGTTCTTTGAAATTCACAGAAGAAATGTATTTCTTTCCTTAGCAACAAACAAATTTCTTTCTGACTTAAAGTGGGAGAAATTTAAACCTCGGGGGAAAAAGTAGAGAGTAGAAGGCAATGAAAGACTTTTGAAAAGTACTGTATTTGGAAACTTGTCAAACCTCTGCCAGTGTTAGGGAACACTGGAATGTTGGAAGGACTCATGTTCCTGGGCTGAGAGTTGAATGCAGGCTTTCTCCAAAAGGACTTTATTTCTTGTTATCTCCAACAAGGACAATTAGCAAGGCAAAGTGGGTAGAGAGTAAGGAAGATCAGAGCCCCAGCTGTGCCCCTGACACGTACTGGGAAATTACGGGCAAGTCATGTAATCTTTGGTGCCCCAGACATCCTATGTTTTTATAAATTACGGATGAATTGCTGATATGAATAAGTGGACGGTGTTCTACATTGAGGGTTTCCTGTACCCTAAACCTCCCATATGCTAACCATTCTCTTGGTGCAGGGATAGATTGAGCAGCTCATGTACACAAAGAAGGGCAGAGGGAAGAAAAATGCCCACTTGGGCCCTAGTAACTCAATTATGAAACATGCGGAAAACCACAAAATGACAGTTAGATTTCCCCCTGTGGCTTAGATATTTCTGACTCACTCTTGTTCATAGGTAGGGAGTCGAAATATTCTTAGAGACAGTAAAAAGCAAATCTTAATCTTGAGCACCATCCCCTAATTTCTTATTTGTTTCTGTGGACTTTCTATATCAATTTCATTATTTCTAAAATGAACATAAACTGGAATATACAGTTAGATTTGGGGACCCCCTCCCACATAAAGATAAAATGTCTCCTTTAGCAAATTGTAGACCCAGTAAAGAGGAAATTCCTTTTCTTTGTGAGCCTCCTACATTATCCAAGTAGTTGGGATAATATTTAAATTTATGGACTAATTAATCAATCAGCAATATTATTAAGTATCTTCTGTTCCAGGTACTATACTAAGCACTGTGGTAAACAATATAGGAGTTGTGATGAATTGTTTGGTTAACTGAAATGGATGTATGTACCCTCAATTTATGTTTGTGTCATGGTATTTTCCTTTTTCCTTTTTTTTAAACAGAAGAGGTACAGGCAGAGGGCTGATGCTCTGAAGTTCACCAGTGTTACTGACAGTTCCCAAATGGAACATGCCAAAAGAAGCCAGGAACTACAGAGCAATGTAAGCACTGAGGTGTCCCTTGGAATGAGAATGTTAGGGTCGGAGGGACCTTAGGAGTCAATCCCATGGATTGATAACCAGAGGGGTGGACCCTTAAAAGTCCAAACTCCTCATAAGACATATAGAGAAACTGAGACAAAAGGGTAGCAAATGACTGGAAAAAAACCAACAAAGTTTTTACCCAATCCACCAAAATATGGAAAAAATATTTTCTACATGGGAAAACCTGGCCTGGTGGGATGGAATTATTCATCATGTGTATAGAAGAGACTTTCACTTAGGCTTGTAGTCAAATGTTGTTTCTACTACCTCAATCACCTTGACACCTTCTCTAGTCATCTCTTCTACCATGAGTCTGGTGGACTCCTAAGGACAGGTGCAATAGCTGCCCAAGAAAGTGAACAAAGATCAAAACGCACTCTTTTTTTAAAGCATGACTTTCAAACTTCCTCTACAACAGCTTCCTGAAGTCCTTAATTTCTATCATCTTCATGAAACACACATAAGGATATATTTGAGAACCAAATCCAAAGCTAAATTTTAGTTTTGGTGAAGCTGTCTTGATTCTTTCTCTCTCTCTCTATGTTAACTATATCTCTGTATTTAATTATATCAAATCCAAGTCAACTTGCATGGAGATCATTTTGTACTCAGGGTCTCTCACTCTTTGGACAGACATTTTTATTAATGAATTGGAAAAACAAACACAGAAAATCTATTTATAGACTTTTTAAGTGATACAAAGTTGGGATGGAGAGCATGTGCTAAGGAAGAATTCAAAGTCTTACCTGATTTTTAAAAAAGTCAGCTTTACAATATTTTATAAGATGGCTATGATTAGACAACAATTCATCTGAAAAAATCTGGGGGTCTTAATGGACCCCCATGGTCCAACAAATGGCTCAACAAATAAGGTCCAACCCCAATGGCTCAACAAATAAGGTATAACAAGCAATAAATGTGATCAGAGGCTATATTAAGAGAGTCATAATTCCCAAGGCCAGGGCAGCCATGATCTTCCATATTTTAAGCATACTATATTCACTTTAAGGCACTATATTTTAAGGAAGAAATTGATAAAATAAAGAGTATCCAGGAGTGGGTAGCCTGGCAAGGGACGCTTAGATCATTCTATCTGGTGATATGTGAAAGATGGTAATAGAGAGGAAAATAGACTTTCTGAAGAGCTGTTGAATATTCTTAGTACTAGAGTATAGAAACAGGAGCAATGGGTAGAAGTTACAGATAATACCATGATACCAAGGAAAAGATAACATATTACTGAATGGTTATTCTGGGCCTTTTATTCTTATTCAGTGATACAAATTATGAACAACAGTTATATATATTGAAGTAAAATACACAAAATTTCACACATGTATTATGAAATCCTCATTGAATTGAATGGACTTGACTCTTCTGCTGACATTTTCCTTTTGTTGGCCAGGTGGCTTACAAGTCTGGGAATGAGCATTGTGTTCATCAATACACCATCAACAAAGATGAGCCATTCTTCCTTCAGGCCAGAGCTAATGCTCAGCATCTCAGTGAGGTACTGGGAGAGGGATTGGATAATATCCTTTTTTCCCCTTTAAATGGGATTTTATGATCCCTGCTTTATTTGAAATTCTGATTCAGACAATGTGATAATGCCATTTAAGGTTCTATGTATTATGTGCTTGGACTATATTCTAATCTAACTCATTTTTGAGTTCATGAAAGATTTGGTAATTGGGGAACTACCAGCATGGAAAGTCCCTTCAACAACACACTTTGCAACCTGTCTATGGCTTAGTAACTAAGTCTTAGGGGATTGCCCTTCTTCTAACTCATATTTCCTTTCTGATCAACTTTTAAGGAAAGGATACTTAGTAGAAGTTATTTAGTGATATATCTCAATTATTCAAAAATCACCCAGAGAGAGAATTGGTTTAATTACTACAAGATTGTAAACTCCCACAAGAGCAGGAGCCCATGTCAATGTGAACTTTATCTTTCTCTCTCGGTATCTAGCACAATGTTCTATATATAGGTGCCTAATAAGTGCTTGTGGACTTCATGAAACCGTGGATAGTTTAGAGATGTTAAGTTATTCCCTACTAGGAATAGTAGGGAAAAATCAGTACTCTTATTTGTCACATAGTTTTAATGAGTTTCATTGTAGTTTCTTATGTATCGGCAGGTGACATATGGTGATTTAATTTCCCTTCCTAATGAGACTATTAAGAAGTCTGAAGCCAACCTCTCACCTAAAGATTAATTTTTAAAAAAAAATTGATATCTCTTTAGAAACTGTATAAGAGCAGCTGGGAGAAACAGAAGGCAAAAGGATTTGAACTTCGCCTGGACTCCTTGTCTTTTCTGTCAGCCAAGGCCAAGAGGGACCTAGCGAGTGATGTGAGTGGTTATTCAAGCTTTTAGAATGGATAATTGAATCATGGACTATTACAGTTCCCAGAGACTTTACAGACCATCGAGTTGAAGTCTTTCATTTTAGAATTGATAAAACAGAGAATCAGAGAGGGAAAATCCTGGGATTTACAGAAAGAAGGGACTTAGAGATCACCTAGTGCCATACTCTCATTTTAAACATAATACAAAAGCCCAGAGAGATGTAAAATGTCTTGCTCAGGACCACACAAGTTCCCCTGAAGCATAGTCAAGATGGAACCCAGGTAGTTTAATTTCAAATCCAATAGAATTTGGATTTGGGTTTGATCTCCACCTCAGACACTAATATCTTTTATCTAAGTTTGTCTATAAGATGGGGACAAAAAAGGCACATATGAAGTTTTGTGAAGGCCAAATGAGATTAGCAAAGAGCACCACATAAATGTGAACCATTGTTATAATTATGCCATCTGTGTTTCAAGTAATTTGCCCAAAGTCAAATAGTCAGGCCCAACTAGAATCCCAAAATATGTATGTATGTGTATATATATATATATATATATATATATATATATATATATATACACATAGAGAAGAGAGAATATTTTATTTTTCCCTAGTTGTACATTAAAATACTTTTTTTAAAGACATTTTTTAAAAGTTTTGAGTTCTAAATTCTGTCCCTCCTTTTCCCACTGCCTGAGATGGTAAGCAATCTGATATAGGTTATACATGTGCAATTATGGAAAACGTTTCCATATTAATCATTTTGTATAAGAGGACTTGAGGAAAAAAGAATGAAAGAAAAAAAAGTGAAAAATAACATGATTTACTTTGCATTCAGACAGTTTTACTTCTTTCACATAGTACTTTTAAGTTAAAGACAATTTCACATACATAACAACAGCAGACATTTGTTTAGTATGTCATGTTTTACATGGTTTTTATTTATTAGTGTTATTATCTTCATTTTACAGACAACGAAACTGAGGCAAACAGCTTTAAGTGACTTGCTCAGGGTCTGAGACTTCTATTTGATGCTTCTAGCTTTCACTCCTCTCCAGAATTTTTTTCTGGATATTGTATTTTCTCAATCTATTTTACATTATTGAATGTCTGACCTACCTTTGCCTAGGTTAGAGCCAGGGTTAACCTTAACCATTTTTGCCTGACTTTGGCACTCCAAAGAAGCCTATGGACCACTTCTCAGAGAAATGTTTTAAAAATTATTAAAAGAAATTCTAAATTTCAGTTCAATATTAATAAAAATTAAGATGTAAATTTTTCCTTATCCAAGTTAAGATCCTCTGTTATAGAAAAATCCTTTCAACCTTCTAGAGTATTTTGATTGTACTTAAGCAATTATTATTCTACTTTGCATTGTATTTCCTTGAGCATATGTTTTCTTTCCCCTACCAGATTGCCTTGAAGGCAAAGATTGTGTCTTTTTATCTTTGCAACTCCCTCAGGCCTGATATAAGATTTTGAACATAGTAGGTGTTAAGTCAACAATCACTGAGTTAAGATTTATAGAAATGCTCCATCAGGCTTGATCTGGATTTCAAATATGCTGGGACTTTGTTTTGTAACCTATGTTGACCATAGAATTAGACTTGACCCTTTCTCAGGGAAATTCTCATGTGAATTTTTGTGGTTTCTTCCCATTAGATAAAGTATAAGGAGGACTTTGAGAAATCCAGAGGCAAATTGATTGGAGTCAAGGGTGTACAGGGTGATAGTCAGATGGCTCATTCTCTCCAAGTCTCCAAGCTGCAGAGTGATCTGGAATATAAGAGAAGATTCGAGGATGTCAAAACTCAGTGTCACGTCCCCATGGATATGATCCACCTTGTCCATGCCCAGAAGGCACAACATTTAGCCACAGACATAGGATATAAGACGGCCCTGCATGAGTTTACCTCTCTGCCAACAGACATGAAGGTGGAATGGGCGAGGAAGGCATATGGTTTGCAAAGCGATGTAAGTTGCTTATTTTAATTGACTCTCCCTGATTCCCTTCCATTTAAAAGAACTGTGTTCTTAGGGCCTGTTTATAGATCCAATTCAAAATGTTTAATTTACCAGTGACTTCACCCAATCATGCAGTCAACAAATTTAGATTCCTACCAACAAAGAAGTTGTGGGGCTATCTTCTTCATGAGGTATTTTCACAATCATTTCAAATATTCAAGGCATATTTCCATATTCACACATATTTTCCACATAGATATATGTGTATATATGTGGGAGGGGCGGGAATTTTGCTTGTGTTATCTTGTGATGGAAAAAAGAGACTATAATGCAACAAATGAGCTCTGTTTTGTGGGAAGTCAGGGAAAAAGTCTGGCAGTGTAGAAAGCCCCTAAAAATGGTTTTTTATTTATTTATTGTTTCACTTAAATATATATATATATATATATATTTAAGTATACATACATATTTAAATTTAACTCAATATGGCCTAATAATGGCCAGGATCCAAAACATCAGGACAAATGCTGCTGAATATTTCTTTTTTGGGGGAAATACATCCTCACCAGTGTGATTACTTCATGGTAGACTGGTGAACTAGTTTCAACAAGGGATCCATTTAAATGGCCATTCCTATTAAAACTCCTTGTATAATGGCAAGTAAAGAAATATTTTGCCCCATGGAGATGTGTACGAAGGAACTGAAACCACAGGAAGCATTGAATGTCTTGTGAAATTCCATCAAATAGTTTTCCACCTGCGTTCTGTTGTGCATTCTCATTTTCTTCTCCCCTGCATGTCATTTTAAAGAAGAAAACTGGTAAGACAGACAATGAGATCTGCTCCTTTCAGCTGCTGGAGTCAGGATTGAAGTCAATAATGAGGGAAAAGGTTGAGTTCCCCCCCACCCTCCTCCTCATATTGCTGGGTATCACATAAAGTCATCCTAAGCAGAGATGGCTCCAATTTTTAAAAATTAATTTAAGATTTTTGAAAGGGGGGGGAGACTCTACCTGTGACTGTGCAGAAGCAGATAAAACAAAAGCAGGAGCTAATTTGACTCAGTTGGTCTCTGGGCTATGTCAGGATCCTTTAATGGTGCTTTAAATGTCTGAGCACCAACAATGGTGCATTTTTTTCTTTGTCAGAACCAATATAGAGCCGATTTGAACTGGATGAAAGGAGCTCGATGGATAGCCACTGGGTCATTAAATGTGGAACAGGCTAAGAAGGCAGGAGAACTCATTAGTGAGGTGAGATTTCGTGACAGCATGTAACAGAACTGGCTGCATTATGTGTGCAAAATTCCTGTATAAAATTAAAATCATTTCCACTCAAAAGGCAAAGAAAAAGGCAATGCTACATGAAAGGACTCCAAACCCAGACTAGGACTGGTAATTAGAGGGAAACCACATACCAAACACGCGCCAGTAGGAGCCCATATAGCCTTTGCAAAAACAAAGTAGGTGACAAATGATATTATGAATAATAATGGCAATCAAACAGCGCTCAATTGCTACCCACTAACTTACCTTTTTAATGAAGCAACATAGGAGAGATGATGAAAAGATACATTTATTGCACCCAGAAAGCCCTTTTGTCACTTTATACACACATTTCTCCATTCCTCCCCTCCTCCCCTTGCTCCCCAAACACCTTAGACATTCGTGGAGTGCCCAGCACTCTGGCTATTCAACCCTTTGGGTTTCTCACCTGTATTTTAATATGGGGACTATCCAAGTTTAGCTGTACTAAATGGACCCTTCCTTAAAGCATCCCCGCCTTCTCTGAACTAATTACATTTCAATTTAGGGAAGGGTGTTTCTCTCTTGAGGATAACCTAGTTGAACCAATCTTTGGGGTCCAAGCAGGGAGATAGAATTAAGGTCGATTCAGTTCAATTCAATAAATGTTTAAAAGCATTTTTTTTTTTTAGGCACAGGAGATAGAGAGCTGCCCTCAAAGGTTCTAGGTTCAAGTTTTACCATTGACACATCTTGGCCAGGTGATTCTGAGTAAGTCACTTAACAGTGGCTCAATGCTGTAGGAAGCTCAGTAAGAATACATGCTGAAGAAAAAAATATATGTAGAAGAGTATTTTAGACTAAACATCCCTGAGCATCCCCAGCCAAAATCTCCTTCTGCTCCTGTCCTTGCCTTTAGACATCTGTTTGATGGCTCTAGGAGCAATATGCATTTTCATAAGGATCTAAAGCCCTTGAAACTAATCTTAATGGTAACAAAAACAAGATCAACATATATGTTAGGTCAAAAACTTGAAACACATTGTACTAGACATTGAGACAACTAGTCTTGCCCTCAAAGACCTTACAGTCAAGTCAGGGTGAGAAAACATAGGTAGATAAATATAACAGAGTCAAATACATTAATCTGCTATTCTGGGAGTTGCACAGTCTGACTCCTAGAGGCCATTTTAGTCTGTAAGATTCAATATTGAAAACATAAAAATGTTTTGGTTTTCATTCTATGGTGCAATTTCATCTTTCTGGGGGTTGACATTGCCCTCTGCAATAGATTCTCAATTACCATGACAAAATAGTATTTTTTAGTGTTTTCTCCTTAAGGCTGTCTTCTATCTGCTCCATAGTAAGCACCTAATGAATGCTTCCTTCCTTCCTTCCTTCCTTCCTTCCTTCCTTCCTTCCTTCCTTCCTTCCTTCCTTCCTTCCTTCCTTCCTTCCTTCCTTTCTCTTTCCTTCTTTCCTTCCTATTTTCCCCCTTTCCCTTTCTTCCTTCCTTGTAAAGATTTATTTCTTTGTTATATCTGGTAATTAGGTAGTACAGTGGATAAAGCTCTGGGCCTGGAGTCAAGACCTGAAGTCAAATATGTCTTCAGCTATTTACTACTTATAGGACCCTTGGCAAGTCACTTAATCACAGTTTGCCTCAGTTTTCTCCTCCATGAATATAATAATGGCACCTACCTCCCAGGATTGTTGTTAAGATCAAATGAAATAATAACTGTAATGCACTTTAATAAGTGCCTGTCACATATACTATATAAATGTTAGTTATTCTTATTATTTAATTATTACTTGAGGACAGGAATTGTTTTTGCTTTTTCTTTATATCTTTACTAATTAGGATAATATCTAGCATATAGTAAGCACTAATTGAAAATTTGTTAGATGATTGATTTCTATAGCAATGTGACTTTTATTGGCCTCTTTTGCGTCACCTCAATTAATCAATAAATATTTATTATTCACTTACTCTGGTGCTGGGAATAAAAAGATCAACCCCCCCCTCCCAAACCCCAAACCTACAATCCTTGTTCCTACAGGATCAGTAAGCCTATAGACGAACAGACCACAGGGGTTCAAAAACACATCTTGGTTTTACCAGAAGATGGTTCATGAGATTCAGGGGAGGCACTTTTTGGATGACCACCATACTCAAAAAACAACATAGGTCTTGTATACATTACAGGAACATATTTTTGACTCTAAGATTTGTAATAATTAGCCCAAAGATCATGTGCACATGTGAAATGAAATAGACAGTTATGATCATTTAAGTTTCATTGTTTAAAAATGCATTTTCTTCAATTGACTGCCTATTTTTCAATATATGTGCTTATTTTTGGTTAAGATTATCCTATACTGGTTTTTATTCTTTTTGTTATTTTAGAGCCCAAATAAATGAAATTGCTTCTCTGAAGCTTTGTAAGATTTCTATCTTTAATTGTGCTAAGTGATAGTTAAACTTCTGCCACATTTCACAGAAGTCCAGCTGCTTTCAATCAGATGCTCTGGCCACAAGTATATTTAGAGTTGGAAAGTATCTCAGAGGTCATCTGATCCAACCTCCTGATTTTACTGATGAGGAAATGAGGTTCAGCAAAGGTCAATCACTTTCCAAGGCCACATAGATAGTAATGTAGATTCTAGCATCCTTCTACATCATCCTGATTCTTGAACTGAACTAGAGCCGTGCCATATGGACAGACCTCTACTATTTCAGGATGAAAGATGAATACTGGTGGGAATCAGTACACCCAGGCGGCCACAGGATATTCGGGCATATTGACTTAAGAATTTTCTGTGGCCAAAAGAAAAAAGCACACTCTAATCTTTCTGGCCCAGAGACAAATGAGTAGCTAGAAATAGACAGTGAGAGAAATAATCCCATTACCTTACTTGCCCTTTAAATAAATTGAATTTAAAAGGATTTAAAGGTGGTTATAAAACATATGACTTCAGAATTCCTTAAAATAATAATTAGCCTAGCTCATTGAAAATATGGTTTGCTTGTTTATTTTAAATTCATTTATATTCCCTTTTTTAGGAACAAACACTTAAAATCGGTTAAATGCCATTTTGCCAATCTAACATTAAATTGTCATTATTCATGTTTTTGTTTATAGCCCCCTCAACACAAGGCCTTGTATGTAACAATGTTTAAAAGTACTTGTTGAATGAATGAATGAATGTTTTAAGTTCTATATTTTGTCATGACTCCTTTTTGAATAACAGTATTATTTTTGTCATGGTTACCATAAACATTTCTGAAAACCTACTGTGTGAATGATGTAATCGGGACTTAGAAATGACTGTACAGTTTATAGTAGCTGTCATGTTAAGTGACCGGGTTTTGACTCTGCCATGCTCCTGTGTGGGAAAAGAATAGCAAACTTCAAATGTTAAATGCAACTGTTCCAGAATTTTTATTTTTTATTTTTGCTTAGAAGAACTAAAAATATGTAAATAACACACTACATAGTATTTGAAGTCTTTAAAAGCCCATTTCTAAATGTGGCTCTTATAATGTTTTACTGGGATAACCTAATTTTGAGGTGTTCTCTTTGTATCAGGTAGAACTACTTTAATGTTAATTGACACAAGGTTATGCTGAAATTGAAACAAATATTAACCCGAAGGCACCTAGGACATAAAGATGGAGGAAGTGGAATTATAATTATGTTCACAAATTCACTCTAATCTCAAGCAACCTATGATTTTTCTCTTTCAAATGGCATGAAAGAACCACACAAAATTCACAGCTTTGATCTTTTTCTGCTCAACAGAAGAAGTACCGTCAGCATCCGTGGGCTTTGAAGTTTACCAGTATTAAAGACACTCCTGAGATGGTCCAGGCTAGAATTAGTTATACCCAAGCAGTGGATGTAAGTTATAATGTATATACATTATGATTATAGAGTGGGATCCTCTTTCAGCAATCCAATGGAAGCCAAAGCATTTCTCAGTCCTGTTCTTGCTGTCATCCTAAGAATGAGCAAACTTTTGTGTACTAGCAAGATTGATCTAGAATGGGGTGACTTTTCATTATTATGAAAAATGGGTATGATTTTCTGTATGCTGAGAAGCAGAGTTCTATCCCCATTTTGTAAAGACCTATCCAAATTTTTGTTCTCGGCATTGTCTTCTGTTGTGATGCTCCCTTATTTTCTACCCCATCTCTATACCTATCATTTTTAGAGCAAATATTTCTATTTTTGTTTATTTTTGTTACTGTTTTTGTTTTTTAGTTATAAAATATGAATAGCATGCCTGGTACTATACTAAGACCAAAAGGCTAGCTTTAGCATTAGAAAATGTTTTGAGTGTGCTCTGAGGATATTAAATTTAATTTTCAAACTCTCTCTCCATCCCCTTAATTTCTGAAACAAATTCAATCAGAATTTGACTTTGTATCTATCTACATAGAACAGAATAAAATGAAGATCTGACATTTGTCCATTTTACTTCACACATGGAATTTCTTTGGACTTTAGTGGAGCCCATCTACAAAATGATGGGATTAGACTAGATTATTTTTAAGACCCCTGCTAGCTCAATGATTCCTATTATCCTAATTTGGTTGCCTGTATTGAGACTTTTTTTTTTTAATGTTGTTTTGCCAATGCCTTCTTTACTATGTCCTGTGTAGATATACCTAAAATATTTTCAAATCATCCTAATTTTCCACTAAGTAGTGCATTTTGGAAAGTTTAGGCAGGAGCCAAATTCCTTATTACATCTTTAAATCGAACAGATGTTTGTTGTCGTTACAGTACTTTGTTGGTCTGATACTCTAGAATAATCTGAAGTTCATTTTAGTGCTTTCAAATTGTAGAGGTAATGAGTTGTGTCTGTCTTTATTTTAGACTCAAATAAGCATTGAAAATGGGGAGTTTGATGGTAAAACAGAATTTTTTTCTGTTGAGAAAACAGAATTCTTTAGTTAACTAACTCTAGGGGGCACTGCTGTGATATTTAGAAACATGGACTCATTAAATAAGATTTGGGGGCTGGGACAGCCTGGCCCAGCCCAGAATATTTTACAGTTTAAACAGCAAAGACCAGAGAGATCATGCTAAGGTGCCCATATTTATTGCTAAATCGATCATAAGACCAGGTTCCACAGTGTGCAGATTAGATTAGAGCAGACATATGTGAGGGATTGTAGATAAAATCAAATGTAGTGAAAACTTAAGGAAAATAAAATTATTCAAGAAAAGGTCATCTTATTTGGTGGCTTTTAAATTCTAATATCTGCTAGTAGTTTATAAATGAACATAATCATATTTTTCTTTTCTTTCCTCATCACATTGTACAGTTGAAAGAGGTATTATTTTGAATTAGAGGACCTAGAGTAAAATTTGGCTGTGTGATTTCTGGCAAATCATGTAGCCTTTCTGAGCTGCTTTTTCCTTATCTATAAAAGGAAGAATTTGAACTAGATGACTTGTCTAAATTCTATGATTTCAGCTGCATTCTTCAGTTGAGAATTAGCAAGTGAGGTCTCAGTCTGTCATGTTCTGAGCAATGGGAGAGTAAGAGAAATATTCCAATGAGATTGTGGACTATCTAAGGAGTCAGGAATGGAATATTGTGATCTGGGTATAAGTGACATTCAATCACTTTTCTGTCTCTGATTTGGTCACTTGGTATGGAATGGACTCCATTTTTAATCAGAAATTACTCTGTGTTTGCAGAGGCTGTACAGGGAGCATGGAGAAGACATAAAACATCATTACACTCAGACTGCTGACCTCCCTGAAGTACTCCTGGCCAAACTGAACGCCATGAACATCAGTGAGGTGAGGGAGACGTTGGAGATGAATGCTGCTCTTTAGTAAGAGAAGATCCACATCTATTTTAAAAAATAATAATAATTTGAGAAAAGGGAGCACTTTCCTTGGAAAGGAGGCATTTCTTTTTGTATGAAGGACATTTATTCTAGGGAATTTGAATGAAAAGCCATGAATATAGAGATAGGATATGTTATCTCATTTTTCTCCAATCCAGCTCATCCTCTACTCAACTGCCAAAGGGATATTCCTAAAAAGTGGTTCTGATCATGTCACCTTCTGGTGGCTACTTATTACATGCAGGAGCAAATTTAAAATCTTCTGTTTTAACTTTTAAAGCCTTTCATAGCCTGGCCTCTTCCTATTTTTCTACTCTTCTTATATTTTACTCTTCTCTTGACACTCTATGCCTCCAAAATACTGGCTTTCTTACTATTCCTTATATGTAACATTTCATCTCTTAACCCCGTTCCTATTCACTGGTTGCCTTCTCAGAATTTCCTACCTTTTCCCCTCTGCTTCCTTTTTTCCTGTCTTCCTTCAAGGCTCAGTTCACACCCCACCTTTTGCAAGAGGCCTTTCCCAGTACTTCTCCCCACTCCAGGTTCTTTCCTTCTGAAATAACCTCTATTTACACTTTATATGTTTTATAGGTAAATATATATTTTGTATATCATCTCCTCCATTAGAATGTAAATTTTTTAAGGACAAGGATTTTGTTTTTGCCTTCTTTTGCATTCTCAGAACTTAGTATAGTGCCTGACACATAAAGAACACTTAAGACATTTTTGTTGTTCATGGTAACAATGCTGATGATGGATTAATAAGTCATTAGAGCCTTAGAGCAGATGGATACCAATGAAAACATGATAAAACATGATTTCCTCCATGTTTTTGAGTGGTTGGTATGTGCAAGGGTCTGTTCTATGCCTTAGAGAACATTTAATAAATGCTTGATGATGATGATGATAATGATGGACCAATGAGTCATCAAAAGCCTTAGAGCTGATTTCAGAGTAGGTGTAAGCCATTGAAAGTATGGGTGTCTTCATGTTTTTGAGTAACAAATAGAGGGCTGGGTTATAGTGGAATGGAGAGAAAATTTAAAACATGGTCTGTGCTTTCAAGATGCTTGTGATTTGGAAAGGAGATGAAACAAGTAAATATGAAAAGACAAACAATACTATATGATAATAAAAGAAAAGGCACAAGGCCATATATTGGGCAATATTTAATTTATTTTTATTTATATAATATAGGGCAATATTTGCCTTCTTGATGGGCAAATATATTGAATAGAAAACCAGTCATGGAATCAGGAAAGTCCAACCTTATCTGATCTTTTGAGTTATTAAAACTCAACAACAATATGTTGTTTGGACACATGTTAGTTGTGTGACCATAGGCAAGGTACAGTATTATCCTCTTAGTGCTCCAACCAACATTCTATATAAGTTACATCTTTAATAGGAGATCCTTACTTTGATGGAATCATAAATTGACCCACTCCCTGACAAAATAAAAGAAAAAAAAAAAAGAAAAAAGAGAGCGAGCTTATTATTTTAAGCCTGAGGAATCTATAGTAATGGGAAGCCAAAGAAAGCACATTCCCAATGTAAGTGTTTATTGAATGGAACACTAATCATTCAATAATATTTAATTGGATGGTTAAATGAGTGGATTAATGAATGCATTTTGGTAACCTAATGGTTAGGAGGCTTTTAGGTCAAATGAAGAAATTAATTTGTGTTCATTTTTTCTTTTTTAGACACGATATAAAGAATCCTGGAGCAAGCTTAGAGATGGTGGCTATAAACTCAGGCTAGATGCCCTTCCATTTCAGGCTGCAAAGACATCAAGTGAAATCATAAGTGATGTGAGTTTTTGTGGTAATTACCTTGTCATTGTTAAATGCTAAATTTTTTTGTCCTTTTCTCTCAAATTCCTGCCTCATTTTCTATACCTATGGATAGTCTCATGTTCTAAACCAATGAGTTGACTACCTTTTTCCCCTCAGAATCCACTGAATCTCATTTTCAAAAAACATTTATTAAGCACCAACTGTCTACAGAAATAAAACTGAAAGCAGCCTTTGCCTTCATAGAGCTTACATGTAAAGAATTAAATATATACAAGATAATTTGAGGAGGAAGAAAGAACAATAATAATTCAAAGATCAGAGAAGGCTTCATATAGGATGCTTTCCATATAAACTGGGTCCACTTCACTGCTGTATCCGTCCCCCAGCTGTTGACATATCTAGTTCTCCTTACTGTCTCTCTTTGGCTACAATCTCTGAGTCTGCAGGTTTATCTGAGAGGACTATATGGATGCATTGGGTACACTTCCCCACTTGTAGTCAGAGATGCTCTCACTTTTTGAACCTACTCTTAATAAAAAAAGAATAATTCCCCTGTATATATTGACCTTTTGAGTTTACAAAGCATTTTCCTTTTAACAAATCTATATGATAATTGACTTGTCAAAGGTCAGACAACTTAAATGACAGAATTAGGACTCAGACTTTCCAAGTTCAGTATTGTTTTTCCTGCCCCAAGTACCTTCTCTTATTAGCAAAACATATTCATCTCTTAGGGAGAGAAAAAATACAACACTACAAACCCCCCCCCCCAACTTTTTGCTTTTTTGTAAAAACAAAAAAAGCACTTGATTGCTTTAAGTAGAAACACAGGCCCCAAGGAGATAGAATTTACCATCCATCTATCGATGTTTTGAAAAAGCCCCCAGGAAGAAATTGCAAACAGTTCAATGTACCTTCTTCTTCCAGGCAGGACAACCCAGGTCCCAGCAGGTAGAACCAGACTAGAATTTGATTTACTAAAGATCTACTGCCATTCCCCTGAACAGAACAGAGCCCTTTACTCTTCCTGAGCCTTGCATATGAAAGAAGACTAGACCTTTTGACTTCTGCACCACATTTTCTTTTAACTCATTCACTCGGTGACTGTCAAAAGAACAAAACATTTTTGCCCAATACCCACCTCTTCCATTCTGCATCCCTTGTCACCTATGTATTATATTTTTTTTCCCTCTCTCTCTCCTCAGTACAAATACAAAGAGTCGTTTGAGAAAATGAAAGGGCAGATGCTTGGATCCCGAAGCTTGGAAGATGATATCAGCCTCTCACATTCAGTGCATGCAACCTCAGTCCAAAGTGATGTAAGTTGAAAAAAAAATGTAAATGAATGTGTCAGCCCACCCATAGTAATATTCCCAGGGAATCCAAACTCCCTGACCTGTTGGAACAAATTATATGTTGCTCTTTGAGATTATTAAACACCTGAACTTTGGCTGAGCCTTGAGCTCCTCTTCCCCAAAATAAAACCCCCCAAAAGCAAAAAGCAAAAAAAAAAAAAAAAAAAAAAAGAAAAAAAAAGAAACCTTGTTTTGTTTTCTTTCTTTAAATTTTTAAAAAAATGTCAGCATTCACTGAATAGGACAGTGAAAAGGGTGCTAGAGAAAGGAGATCTGAATTCTAGTCTTGGTTTTTCCACTAATTAGCTTTCCTCTCAGGGTCCTCTATTTCTCCATCTATAAAATGATGAATGGATAATCTCTGAAGCTCCTTTCAATTCTAACATTCTATTGTTTATACAGTTGTTTGGATAGAATAATAATTAGCATACCAATAATATAATAGTATATATAATAATAAAATAGTATACTAATAATTAATGTAAGGCTTACACTAAACACTTTACAATTCATTTAGTGATTTGACCTCCATTATCTCCTGTGGGGTGGATCTGTGTGTATGCAGGTTGGACACTTCTTCTGGAACACATGTAGCTTGGCCAGCCATGTGTGAAGCGCGGCTTGACTTCTCTCTGCCTCATTTGCCCGCGATTTAAGTCTTTCCCTTCATGTTCACAGAGGCTATCCCTAGAGGAGACACTATTGGACATACTCTGTTTAATGTTGTTAATTGGTTCTAAGGAAACATAATGTTAGGGGGAACAACATTACAGTGGGCAGTTAGTTTGTAATATGACATATTACAAAAGAATGATCAGCCAGATGATTTTACCAAAGGTTTTGTGATTCCAGGATAGGGTTTTGTGATAGTGCATTTACAGTGTTGTAGTGGCAAGAGCACTGGATTTAGACTCAGAAGACATATCAGAAGTTCACATCCTGGCCCTGCTATCTACTGCAAGTGTAATGTTGGGCAAGTCACTTAGGACCTCAATTTCCTTTTCTGTGAAGTGAGAGGGTGCTCAGGTCTCTTCTAGTTCTATCTCTGATTTTTTTCTTAAATAATATTTTATTTTTTTCTCAATGACATGTAAAAATAATTTTAACATTAATTTCAAATTCTATTTCTCCTTTCCTCTTACTCCTCTCCAGTTCCTGAGACAGGAAGTAATCTGATTTAGGTTACCCATGTGTAATCCTGTAAAACATAATTCCATATTAGTCTTTTTGTGGAAGAAAACTCACAGCTCTATGATCTTAAGATGATGGTCAGCATAATATATTCTGTACAGCAGGTCAAGGCAGCTGTTTTAGAGAAAGTCAGATATTTGGGTTGGCAGAAAGGCAAGCAGGGATGATGAAGGGAGACCTAGAGAGCCTAGGAATCTGCTGCTAAGCCACAACCGAAAGTTTTTATCAATATAGTGAATCCATAAAGCAGAGAAGATGAGCTGGCAGTCTGGAAATAACATGTGTTCCAAAAGAAGTGTCCAACATGTACATACACAGATCTACCCCACATGAGATAATGAATGTCAATCACTAAATGAATGGTAAATTGTTTAGTGTAAGCCTTACTTAATTATTATTATACTATTATTATTAGTAGTATATACTATTATATTATTATTATTACACTAATTATTATTATGTCCAAACAACTGTGTAAATCATAGAATGTTAGAATTGAAAGGTGCTTTAGTCTGGGATATACTCCTTCAGATTGCATATTGCACCTTAGTGACTACTTTTCTCTTTCAGGTTAGCCAGAGGTAATTTTTTAAAATTAGGTTTCATGATGCCATATGATGAGCAGTGAGAGTGTATTCCAGAAGAACTTTTTTCTGGAAACATAATGATTGCTCTTTCCTAGAGGGCAGGACTGAGAACACAGATGGAAATTATAAGGAGCAGATTTACAAATGAGTGCATTTTAATTTTTTTGCATAACAACTCACAAAACCATAATAAGAAAAAAAAAATTCTCCTTAACAATTTGGGCCATTTAGTAAAACTGCAGACTGCCTTAGGAGTCAGTGGATTCCCTGATACTAATAATCTTTGGAACAGTTTTGGAGAGATGGTTGTAGAGAATATTTTTTGTTCAAGTATAGTTTAGGTAGATAATCTCTGAGATATCTTCCAATTTTGTGATTAACCTGATTTAAAACATTGCTGGAGGAGGAGAGACATAGGCAATAGCATTTGCTCTCTGGTATTAGGGATGTCCTGATAAGCCTGCGGCTTACCTCTTCCACCTACTTTGTCCAACTGCTCTTTAGTACACAGGATTAAGGGTTAGTGGAAGGCTTTAGGGATTATTACAATAATGATGAGACCTTTCAAGTACATAACATTTTTAAGATTTTCAAAGGGTTTGCAAATTTTTTTCATAGTGAGTCAGATAGAATGAGTTTTTCTCCCCATTTTAATAACAGGGAAACTGAGGTTTAGGGAAGTTAACTTGTCTATGGTTCAAGGATTTGAACTTGGGTCTTTTGATTTTCTAGGGCAGTGGTTCTCAAAGGATGGTCTAGAGAATCCTAGGGATCTCTGAAACCCTTTTAGGGGGTTTACAAATTCAAAAATAGTTTTTATTTCCAATATGGTAAATGTCTATAAATATAATCCAGATAAACAAAAACATTTTGGAGAGATCTTAAATAATTGTTAATAGGATAAAGATACTGGAAACAAAAGTTTGAGAACCACTGTTCTAGGGCTTTTTTCTTCTATATCATGCTATGTTTCTCCCTCTAAGTCTAGCTTGAGAGTTTTAAAGTTACAGAATAATCCTTGTGATTTTTGCTTGTTATGAAATAAGAATTTCTGCTAAATCCATAAAATAATTATATAAACATGGTTTCCCAGGGAAACAAATAACACATATGGCTAGAAAATTGAATTCATAAAGGAGGTGATGAGAAATGTGGGGGAAAGACAGCAGAAGCTCACTAGGTATATACTTTTGCATTTAGGAAAGATATAGAATTGCTGGAATTGCATGAGAAATTGCTTGGTACTTCCTCTGTACCCGCTATCATTTGAGGGAAGCATAAAATTAAACTGGGTCTAAAAACTGGGTCATCAGCCCCAGTGGGCTAGGGAGAAAGATTTGCTCTTTCTGGAGGCCATTTATACCCTCTTAACATTGATTGCAACAAGGAAGGAGTATTGGTCTTGACAAGAATTCCTCCTGGGCCCTGATGAATGGGTAATTACATAGCATTTGGACTTTACAATGGAGACCAGAAATACAGTAATAATGCTATCGAAACGTTACTGTTGGTGTTCCTGTCTCTCTAGGTGAACTACAAGAAAGGCTTTGAACATTCAAAGACTCAGTTCCATCTGCCGTTGGACATGGTAGCCTTGGTGCACGCCAAGAAGGCCCAGAGCTTGGCCAGTGACCAGGACTACAAACAACTGCTCCACCAGTACACATCTTTGGCAGAAGACTTGAGGTTACGCTCTGCCAAAAAAGCTTACCAACTGCAGAGCGAGGTAAAGGGGGGAAGACCCGGGGCTATTTTACTTCTGGGTTTGATCATAAACATTCTCTTGGGTCAGTGTTAAGCCCTGAAGGTTGTTCAAGGGCTTTGAAACTGTGAAGACCATGTTAATTATCTCTTCTTATAGAACGCTATAAAAGAGTATAGTTTTCCTTAGGAGCTACTTATTGGTTCTTCAGTCACCAATATTTAATAAGAATTAGGTGCCAGGCACTCTGATGAACACTAGGGATGCAAAAAAAGGGCAGACTCTTTCCTACAGAAGCTCACATGCTAACTGGGGAACAATATGTAAAAGATTGAATATACAAGATATATAGCTTTCTCTGTCTCTCACTGTCTGTCATTCCCTTGTCTCTGTGTCTGTCTCCAGGAGAACACATCTCCTCATTCATTATAGATCTTCTGTCAGTGGGACCAGAGATGGAAAAATTGCTTCCTCTGCATGCCCTGGGTTTTAGGAGGTTGCCTTGGAAGTAAAACTGTATATACACAATCTCTATTTTTACTATCTGCTTTTCCCCACTCCCACTATTTTCTCTCTGGGAAGGGGACACAAGAAAATCTTGGTGGGGAAGGGAAAGAGGAAAGGAAATTAGACCAACTGAGATTCACTGAAGAGTCCTCTAAATCTTCTATAGAGTCTTAGAAACATTCAGAGTTTCTGGATGACATTTCTAGTAGGAGTGATGTAGAGCAGCATATTCATGGATTTTTCTATTCCTGGATATATCTAGACCATTCTTTCTGTTAATCAGGAGGTATTCTTTCTCTAAACATCATTTCCCTCAGTTGACATATTCTTAATGCAAGAAGATTTATCTGAGAAGAGTGGAAAGGAAAGACAACTGGGACTAGTTGGGACTGTGTCCCCCAAACAGAGCCTTTTCCAATGTGTGTGAAGGTTTGCCATCTGTATGCATTTCACACCTGGTTACAGACTTTGCTGAGTAACACAGGTGCCAGGAAGTTCACAGATGGGGTAGGAACACCTGACACGGGTGCTCACTTATTGGAGACGGCTCTGTCACACAAGCACAAAAGGCTTGCTAGTTTCCCTTCGTTTCATCATGGCTGGATGTGGAAAGCAGCACTCCTGACTGCTGCCCCTGCATCAAAACTGGAGGAGGGTTCAATTATCTCCTAAATTTGGGGACTCCCAAACCATTAATACAAATGACAAGAGTGCACACGAGCAGGTTCATGAGGGTACACACACATACCCCTTGGCCAGAATATTTTGAATTCTTTGTTAGCAGAGTTCTGAATCTAGAGTTAATTGATGGTAACCATTACTTCATTTGTTGTAGCTCAGCGATTATCAAAAGTTTTAATCTGGGAACCCCTTTAAAATTACTGCCGACCCCACAAAGGATCCCTCTGCTTCTCCTGCTTTACTTTGATTTTGAATGTAATGAAAAGGGGTTTAAACACTTGTCAGACTAACTCTTCTGTCTCTCTCATCTTGTTTCCTGCAGAATTTGTATAGATCTGACCTAAACTTTATGAGAGGTGTTGGCTGTGTTATTCCAGGGACTTTGGAAATCGAAGGGAGAAAGAAAGCATCTGAGCTCATCAGTGAGGTAACTAGCAATTTTCCTTGGATTGGGTTAATTGCCTCTGGGTATTAATATTATTAGCAATATTTGCCACACATTGGGAAGCATCCTTAATGAAAGAAAGTACATAGCTATGTTATACAGATGTGCTGATTCATTAAATTCATCTATAATTTTAACCATTTTTATTAGTGTGCCCATTTGAGTCAGTGCCATTTAAGAAAGCTTTGCAGATAATTTCAAATCCTCCATTATCCAGAACAAAAAATTATTTTACTAGCTTGTAAGATGTGGTTTCCTGGTGTTGCTTTGAAGGCTGGTGATTTCCTGTGGGCTTTGAAGAAAAAAAAAAAAAGCTGGATTCTGATCTTGGGATTGGGAGAATAAAAAGCTTTTCCCTTTGACTTAAAAAAGAATCACAGATTTCTTGGGTGGGTTGTAGGCCCATACTCTAAGTAAGTGTGAGAGCTTTCACTCCTTTTAACTGTATATGGGAGAACTTGATAGAGATCACAATCTCCATCATTTTCATTGGATTCAATTGGAATCAGATGAATTTTGATCCAGTTACACATTTATGATAATATGAGAACTACTTCAGTGGAGCTCTGGGTTCATGTCTCATCATGATGCACAAGTAACCTTAGGTCTTTAGAGGCCATTTTTTGAGAGCACCATCCAGAACCTGGTTTCTATTGAAGTTGGAAGTCTAGATGTGTAATCCTGGAATATATGGAGAGACCTACCTTCAAAGGGTGTCCACTAGGAGATGATTTTTTTTTAATACATAGCAACTCCTGTAGATAGTCTATCAAGGTATGGAGGGCTTGGAATCTGTGACAGAGGGGAGATTGTCTTCACCAATTAGTTCATAAATCTTTGAATTAATCAAAAAGTTCACAGGGAGTTCAAAGGGAATAAGATGTTATATATACTCATAGTTTTTTCCATGGCTTCCCATTATTATGCCTACTATGCATTATTATGAGGGACTATATATATATATATATTTTTTTAATTTGTTTTATTTACTATACATATAAATACACATATATTTGTATATATATTATATATACATGATATGTACATAACTATATAGTTAATAACTATAACAAATTTAAAATATTAAAACATTTCTGTGCACAGTGGTTCTGAGCGAATGTACTATCTGAACCTCTAATTTGTGTGTTCCTTTGGTATTTGCAGGGAAGGAACAATGTAAACTTCTCTTTCATGTTTAGCAGCATCTGGTCTAACCCTATATTTTTCCCTCCATTTGTTTTCTCTTACTAATGAGATCTACATTCACTAGATTGTTCATGAGTCTAAGGAGAGAACTGGATTCAGTGACTGAGAGACTCTTGATCCTTATCAAGCATAGTTTTATGGCCAGTATTAGGAGTCAGACCAAGAAACTGGACCTTCTTCTGACCTAGCACCTCATGGAGCCTTTCTTTCTTTCTTTCTTTCTCTCTCTTTTGTGGGAACTCAGAGTAAATATCGCCAGCAGCCCCAGTCCTTCAGGTACACAGCTGTGACAGACTCACCAGGGCTCCTTCATGCAAAATTCAGCAATCAGATTACTAATGAGGTAAAAAAAAATCTCTACTGAAATCAGGGGTGGACTTTTAACATTGCCATGTGCTGATAAAAGGAAGGGAAAAAACAACAACAAAAGTTTGGGAAGAAAAGAATCACGTTCTAAGAATAATGATAAGACCAGCTGATATTTATAAAGCTCTTAAATTTTATAAAATACTTAACATATTATAGCATAACTTCTGGGTTATTTCATTACCTTGGATAAGCTTACATTTTCTCATTTGATACTCTAAAGGTCTTTTGCTTTCTAGTATAATGATTTTCCCAATTTATTAAAAGACCTCTGAGTGGTCCTCTTTATTTTTAATGTGGAAATTGGACTTTTACCTGAAGACCAACAACAGTTTTGGATAATTTCTAGATTTAGAATTCTGGTCCATGATGCTAGGTGTTTCTAGAATTAGTTGGAATTTGGCTAAATGTGTGTGTATTATATATATGTATGTGTGTATATTTTTCCTACCAAGTGGTAACTATATTTACAAAAAGAAGCTCAAGACAAGAATAAAGGGAGCATATGACCTAATCTCTATTAGTATCTTACCTTGGAAAGGTCTATTTACAAACATTTTAATCATTAATGTTGGGGGATAGAGAAAGATGTAGCACTTGACAATGATTTCAGCATAACCTTTGAGATATACAAAACTAGAAATTTACAAATCATCATCATCATTATCATCATCATCATCATTATCTAAAGTGGCTGCATTGCAGTAGAAAGAGCAGAAGATTGAGGTTCAATTTCCAGTTGTGTCTTCTATTATCTATGTGACTTTAATCAGATTATTCCTCTGGGTCCATTTTCTCCTTGGTGAAATATAGATGGGCAGCTAGGCAGTGCAGTGGGTAGAATGCTGGTCTTGGAGTGAGGGAGGCATAAGTTCAAATCCAGCCTCAGACACTCACCAGCTCTGTGATCCTGGGAAAGTCACTTAATCCTCCCCCAGTTTCCTCATCTGTAAAATGAGCTGGGAAAGGAAAAAGAAAACCACTCCAGTATTTTTTGCCAAGAAAAACCTCAAAAGAGGTCAGGAAAAGTTGGACATGACAAACAACTGAACAACATCAAAATCTCCCAGGGCAGTGATACTAATCAAATGAGATAACATATGCAAGGCATTTTGCAAACCCTGAAGAGCTATATAAATGCTAGCTTTTTATTAAATGCTTTATATACAGTAAAACACTAGACAAATGTCAGTGATATGACCATCACTGATAGTCATAATTAGAGACAGTATGGTGTAGTGGATTATGGTTCACTGGATTTGGAGTTGGAGAATTAGAGTTTGAATTCCAACTGTACTCCTTATTAGTTGTGTTATCTTGGGTAAGTCAGGACTCCCTGCTAAGTCTCAGTTTTCTCATCTGTAAAATGAGGGGGTAGATTAAATGATCTTTAAGGTATTTTCCAACTCTAAATCCTATAGTTCCCTTTGGCAATTTTATTATGTCTTTTCTTCAGCACTTTGCTGCTTCTTTTTCTTTTTTTTCCTTTTCCTTTCATCACCCTAATCCCATTGTTATTTGTTGCATGGCACTTTTGTCCCTGATTGCATGTATAGACAATTCGCTTGATTGGTTTAGGACTTGGCTTGCCCTTTAAGTGAAAGAAAATCAGCAACTGTCTTACTCAAAAAGCTATAGTTTTCCTATTCTTTTCTTCTTTTGATAAATGATTTAACATAATATCAGTAACAATGGACAATGCATTGAATTTGGAATCAGAACATCTGAGATCAAATCTAATATCTCTTAGTTATTACTTGTGTGGCCTTACCTTTGGGTCTTAATTTTCTCATCTGTAAAATGGAGAAAGGAAGATTGGAGTAGATAATCTTTAAAATCCTTTCTAGTTCTTAATCTATGATCCCACAAAAATGAAGAAATATGTCTTTTTTAATTGAATTTTTTTTTAATTAACAAAAATTCCTTTTCTTTCCCTCCTACCTTTCTCCCTACTGAAAAACAAAACCTTTGTAAGAAATAAATATAATCTAGCAAAAAAAATGATAAATTGATGACTCAAAGTCATAAATTCTAAACTATTTACATTTTAATAAATGGAAAATGTATGCATTTTGGCAAACTAATTTTGGCATATAGGAATAGCATCTCATTTGCTCCATAGCCCCTTTTAATTTCTATTTATATCCTTATAAGATTTGAATAGACTTTTAGAAAGTACATTGTACTGTTTGTATCGCCAGCAGAAATATACTTTGGTGTTTGTAAAGGTCTTGATGACTGTATTTATGATTTCTTTTCCCCATCTCAGCGCCTCTATAAAGCAGCAGGGAAAGATACAAGTCACCAGTATACAATGACCCTAGGTCTTCCTGAATTTATCAGAGCAAAAATAAATGCAGCCAACCTTAGTGAGGTAAGCACATATCTCTGGGTTAGTGTAATGGCCAAATATGAGAAATGATGAAATTCCCTTCTCTCCTTTCCTTGGAGTGGTGGGAGGCAATGAATGTGGAATATTGTGTATTTCAAATGCTGTAGCCGTTATGTCTTGTGGGGAAGGCTCACTGGGTTGAAGATGGGTTTTTATCTCAGCTTCTTAAATGGTGGCTCATGATCCCATATGGGGTCCTGTAACTAAATGTTATTATTTTTTTTTTTTTTGCAAAATTAGAATTTATTATAAGTAAGTGCTTGATTTTATATCTATTTTATATACCCTTATACTTTGGGTTACTTTAAAATTTCTCTTGGAAAAAGGGGCTGCAAGTGGAAAAAGTCTAAGAAGCTCTGGGTTATATTACTACTGGTCTTTAAACAAAAGCTGGGTAGTCATTGTCTAGCTTTGTCTCAGTAAGGCTAAGAGGTTAAACTTCTCTGATTGGTGCCTTTCAATTCTGAGATTCTGTGAAATGCAGAAATGACTGATGAAAAGGGGAGAACAAACAGTAAAACTTCACAACGAATAAATAAATATAGGGATGTATGTAACAAGTCTTAGTGATGTCAGAATTTATCTTTCACTAAAATTTAGTTGTGATTCAAAGATTTTTATTCCTGAATTTTCAGAATGACACAAATTTGATCGTGTTGGGTTAAGCCCAGAAACTTAATAGAATGTGTAAGCTCTCAATGTCCACATTAACCATGTCTTTCTTTATACAAATGTTCTGAGTACAGATGTGGAGGGGGTGGTAGCGTGCAGGCTAATGAAACGTTCTACACAAAATAACTGTGGCTTGTCAGAAACTGATTCGTGCACACGGAACTACAAATGAGAATTGGGGGGGGGGAGGATGTTTCTTTGTTCATTGATTCATGTATTTAAAAAAAAAAGAAAAAGAAGAAAATCTACACGTGTTCCCACTTTAGGCAAAATACAAGGAGTCTTGGAATAATCTGTGTGCTCAAGGCTACAAGCTGACAATGGAAGCCATCCCCTTCCAGACTGCAAAGGCCTCCCGAGATATCGCGAGTGATGTGAGTTGAATGATATGACCTTCCATCTTACCTAATTTCTGTTAACTTCATGTAAAACAATGTCTACGGCAAATTTTACTGAATTAAAGCAAATCTATAACCATGTGAGACAAGACTGTCACTTGCAGAATATATTACTTATGAATGAGAGTCTTTGTAGGAGGGAAAAAAGGTTCTGCTAATCAGAAGCCAAATACAGTCAAAGACCTTCCAGAGGAAGCTGGGCTGATTTATTTGTAATCATAATGCTAGAGAAATAAATGTTCTTCACCTATAACCCCAACCCTGAACCAGGTAGGGAAATCACAGCAATTCAAGTCATCAAGTTTTCATCTATTTCCATCTCTATCCTAGTTTTAGGGACTAGCAATTCTACTTTGCACACTGCAATTCCACCCATAGCTTCAGGACATGAAGGTGATTTTTTCCCTTCCCATAAACAAATCATAGAAAAGAGGACTTCAGATGCAAAGATCTTGTTAGCGGGGTTTAAAGCTTTGCCAAGAGCATCTGGATAAAACACAACTTTCTCATTTGCAGTTTTTGATAAATTCCTTTTGGTCACAGGAAAAGTAGTCAAGTTGGGTTCCTTTCTGTTGGTTTCAATATCCAGCTTCTGATCAGGCAGGCAGAAGAAAACTGTGCTTTGATTCATGGAAGAAGGTGGTTTTGTTTTGGTTCAGAGATTTTCACCCCAATAATAACCACCCCCTTGTATAAAAAAGAAAAATGTGATTTTGTAGGATTTAAAGTAAACACTGGAATTTAAGTAAATAAAATGCAAATGTCTGATTTTCTTTTCCTTCAGTGTCAATACAGACATGACTTTGTGAAGGAGAGAGGGAAACTGATTGGGGCCAGAAGCATTCTGGACGACCATAAACTTCAGCACTGCCTGCGCGTGGGGAAGCTACAAAGTGAGCAGCAGTACAGGAAGGAGGCACCTGGCAGCCAAACTCAATACCACCTCCCCATGGACATGGTGAACCTGGTCCATGCCCGCAAGGCTCAGGCCCTGGCAAGTGAGCATGATTACAGGACAAGATGCCATGACTTTACAGCACTTCCTGAGGACTTGAAGCTATATTGGGCCAAGAAAGCTCATGCACTACAGAGTGAGGTAAAGTTTCTTTACCCTTCTCTTCCTTCCTCCCTTCATTTCCTTCCTTCCTTCCTTCCTTCCTTCCTTCCTTCCTTCCTTCCTTCCTTCCTTCCTTCCTTCCTTCTTTCCTTCCTTCATTCCTTCCTTCTTTCTTTCCTTCCTTCCTTCTTTCCTTCCTTCCTTCTTTCCTTCCTTCCTTCCTTCCTTCCTTCCTTCCTTCCTTCCTTCCTTCCTTCCTTCTTCCTTCCTTTCCTTCCTCGTCCCTCCCTCCCTCCTTCTCTCTCTCTCTCTCTCTCTCTCTCCTTTTTCCTTCTTTTCCTTCTTCCTCACCCTTCCTCCATAATACTTTTTTTTTTTTTTAACAACGATTTACTTAACATTTATTTATACTATCCCCTCATCTTTCTTTTCTAGGTTGTTTATTACAGTTTCACATACTCATGTGTGTATGTGTGTATACATATGTATATATAATATATAGAGATGAAGAGAATAAAAATCAATAGGCATAGATATAGATTGATCTATATCTATAGGTAGTTATACATATCTTACATATATGTATGTATATATTATATGTGCATTATATATATGGAGCTAGAAAGATTCTTCTACAAGCAATATTTCATATTGGATAAATTTTTAAGTTTGAAATTTAGAAAACATATGTTCAAACTGTACCTCTGATGTTTAACAACTATATGACACTAGAAAACTCAATTTAAACCTCAATATGCCTCAGAAAACTCCCCAAGAATTATCTAAGGATAGTTCATCTACAGTTGGTAGAGATAGTTCCCAATCAGGCTATTAGATTACTTAGTTTAACAAGTTCACTTCCAAATGAAGAAAATGGAATCCAGAGACATGGAATGTTTTGCTCAGAGTCACAGAGCTTATGTGGGTTGCCTCTAAGGAGTGCTTGAAACAGAATCTAGAGTTCTCAATGCCTTTTTCATCATATGCTGCTTCAGGATGCTTGTGTCAATAGCATCTTTGGTCAGAATCTTAGACGCCTTCTTGTCAATAAGTCACTAAGGAAGGTTTAGAGACAGAATCTTCAAAGTAGTCCCGCCTCTGTAGGACACAGATGTCTCTGTTCTCCACTGTTCTCCAGACACAGTTGTCTGCATTTTTCTGCCCCACCATACCCAGGAACTAAAAGTCATAGTTCACTTATGCATTTGTGCATTTGAAGTTATGGGGCTATTAAGGAGAGGTGGGACACACAGGACTTTAGAGTCTCTAAAGAATGATATGTGTGAATCTGAAGCCAGTTTCTATTATAATAACTAACAACAATAATAATAATTGGGGAGGATAGAATGGTCAGTTCTTGCCTGCAGTTCTGGGTAGCATATGGAAACTAAGTTCAGTGCTTCCAAAAAAAAAAAAAAAAAAAAAAAAAAAAAAAGAAGTGCTTCAGAATTGTGCTTAGAAACCATCTTGGGGAAGTTGATTTCTTGTTACTCCTCTCCCCCTCCCATTTTTTATTATGAAGCCTGATGCTGGCATGTTGTTATTAGCTTCTGTCTGAATAGTTGAAGCTGGACTGGGAGACGAAATATCAATAGCCCATCCATTTATGAGCGAGTCTGAGGCACAATCAAAGCATTAGGGAGCCTGCATCTTGCTTTCTTACTTACCTGCAATCGTACTGTTCAGCTCAACAAAAGGAGAGTTGAAAGAGCTTTCCCCACTTCATGTCTTTTATGAAAGGAGCAATACCCGGCTGTGAAGAATCCCTGTTGGATTATTCTCTCTAACTTAGAAATTTATCCAATTTCCTCTGTTCTTTATCAGAGTGGAAGGCAAAAGCGTTGCCAGTATAGACTGAAAGATCCCAATATAAAAAGCAAGCTACTGGCATGGGGCATAGAAACCCGCTCCTGAACCTGAGTTAAGGGAGACCTTAGATGTCTCTCTTAACCAGTTTGGTAGCAAAGTAGAATTTGCACAGGGACATTAACCACTAGACAGTAGATCAGAAAGAAGGCTTCTTTGTGGCTAACTGTGAGGAACGCTGTAAACCCTGAAATGAAAGGAGCGAGCACGCTAGAAAGCCTGATTTCAGGAGTGACATTTTTCATTATGGCAGAGCTTCTATCTAAATTAAAGGGATGCCATCAGCTTCGTTTAGATCCAAAATTTAGATTTCCTTATAGGTTTCATTTTTTTCCCTCTACAAAAACCTAATTTCCATAAAGATCATTTGCTGAGACCACGTCTATAGTAGGTGATTCTAGGAATATCAAGATAGGAAGGACATAGGGGACTTAACTTATCTCCATTCTGGGGCAAGGGGCATGTGGTAGGAATAATAATATCCTGCACTTCTGGCGTATCTTTCATCACATTTACTGTTTCCAAATGGCCCTGATTGTTTTTCCCAGGAGTATATAGAGACAACATTCTCCTCTTTGAGATAGCTATAATTCTGCAGGTCGTGAGAAAAGACTAAGAAAAAAAAAAATCTGAGATTCAGCCCAGCTTTGCAAGAGAAGCATGGGTAAACTGAGTCATGGACAAATTAAAGTGGCCTGAGTTAAGAAGAGGCAGGGTGGTAAAGAGCACTTGATTTTGGAACCAGAAGGTGGAAATTCATATTCCCCTCTTTTTCTGCTTGAGTGACCTTGAACTAATCACTCCTATTTCTGAGTTTCAGTTTTCTCATCCATAAAATAAGGAGTTGACCTAGATCAGGGTTGTCAAATTGGGGTCCATGGGTCAAATCTGAACTATCGGCCTGTTTTTCCAAAGATTTGTGGAATTATAGTCGGCGGGACATAGATTGGTGATCCCTGGTCTAGAGGGTCTCTACATTCCTTCCCTGTGGGTCTTTAGGTGGATGCAATTCTCATTCTCTCAGGTGTCTTAACATCACTATTGGATTTTCCAAAGTCATTGCATTTTATATCAAGGTGATACTTTCTGCCCCAAGAGCACTAAATAAAACAATATACTTTATCAATTAATCAGTCAATCAGTGAACATGCATTTCCTAAATATCTTAAAACACCACATTAAGCCCTGGAGATAGAAAGATAACATGAAACTGCACCTGCCTTCAAGTAGCTTATGTTTGATTAGGATATACATAATAAGGAGATAAGCTTGCAGTCTATCAAGATATACATAATAAATGAGATATATACACACTAAATGAATTGATATAAAATCCCATGGTTTTGGAAAATCCAATAATTATGTTAAGATACCTGAAAGAATGAGAATTGTGTCTACCTTAAAGTCTCACAGGGAAGGACCACAGAGACCATCCAGACTAGGGGTTGCCAATCTATCATTTCAAGGATAAGGAGGAGAAAAGAATAAGCATTTAAATGGCCCCTACTATGTGCCAGGTATATGCTAAGCACTTTTTACAAATATTTTCTTATTTTATTCTCAAAATAACCCTAAAAGATTGGTGTTATTATACTTCATTCGTTTTACAAGTAAAGAAACTGAGCAAACAGAGGTTAAGGGAGGCAGACAAAGTTAAGTGACTTGCCTATGATCACACAGCTAGTAAGTGTCTGAGGTTGGATTTGAACTCATGAAGATCTTCCTGATTCCAAGCCCAGTGCTCTATCCACTGCATTACCAACTACACAAGTAGCTAGAGGGGGATCAAGAAGGGTTTCATGTGGACAAGAGCTGAGTTTTGAAGGAAACTAGAGATTTCTAGTAATACAGTGGGGGGAGGGGGAAACTCAAAACGCTGGTTTGGAAATTAGAGAACCTGAATTAGAGCAGGTCTTCTTAAACTTTTTTCCATTTGTGATCCCTTTTTGCCTGAGAAATTGTTATGTGACCCTGGATATCAAGGTATATTAAATAAGTATACAAATCAAACATTTCCTGATAATAAATCATAATTTCACAATCCCCACATTCAGTTACACGATCCCATATGGCATTACAAATCACAATTTAACTAGGAGTTAGAGGACTACCTTATATTGTGATCTTGGACATGTCAGTGGTGCTTCATTTTCATTATATATAAAATGTGGCAATTGTTGATCTCAGAGTAGAAAAAGATTGTTTTGATAGCCATTTTTAGACTTTGGATAATTGAGACACAGAGAAATTGATTTGCACTTAATACCTGAATTTTATTTATTTTTAATGTGGAGCTCAGAGTAGTGACAGTGAGGTACAACATTGCCTTTCTAAGGCAAGTGGTAGGCAGTTAAGTAATACAATGGATAGAGAGCTGGGCTTCATGTTCAAGAGTTCAAGTCTGACCTCAGACACTTACTAGCCATGTAATCCTGAATAGGTCATTCATATCTATTGCTCTAAATCAGTCATGATAGAGTGTCTTATTCTATCCTGAGCAAGTTTCTGTTAATTTCTATGAGAATATACTCAGCCAAATAGTTCAACTTGATGACATGAATGAACAGAGAGAAGGGAGAGTCTGAATGTTATTAGGAATCATTACTGCAAGTATTATTACAAATCAAGGACCTTTTGAAAGTCTTAATAGTCATAGATGTTATACCAATAAAAAGCCAAAAATTTCCTTCCTGCAGTCACGCTATAAATCAGACCTGAACTACATGAAGGGCCTGGGCTGGCTGACGCTGAGATCCCCGCAGATAGAAAATGTAAAGAAGGCTGGTGAACTCATCAGTGAGGTACTGATAAATCTTTCATGGCTGGGCACATCTGTAGGAATTGTTTAGGATGCTTTGGTATAGGGGGCTGGGGTGGGGAGAAAGGGGACAGAGAACATTGCAAACATTAGAGAAAGTCTTCAAAGTCACAAGGACAGGAATAGAATGTCAACATTCCTTTCAGTAATGAAATTTGACCAGAATGTAGAATGTATCATCCTCCCATTCTGAAAATATTTTCTAAATTATGCCATTTTGAAGGACTTCTAGGCTCATCAACAAGCTGAGCTAATGATTCACTCCATATATTTAGACTTGACTTATTCCATATGTTTAAACATATATTATGGAGTTGAGAAAAAAGTTATAATGTCATCCACAGTGTTTATTCCATAAACACTATGAAAATAGGAGAATGTGAAAAAAATTATATTTATCCAAATGGAATAATCACAATGTCCCAGGATCTTACTATTGTTCTTGGGGGACAATCCCATGAATGGGTAATATTATATAGTTGAATTTATAAACTAAATCCTTCTGGGACAGAATATGAATAGATATAATTGATTTTATACTGAATTCTATTAAATGGTGAGTTCATTAGTATTGGATACTAGGGCAGTATGTACTTTAATACCTATAGTACCCATCTTCAAAAGGCTTAAATGTATCAAAGGTATTTCTTGTTACATAGAAACATCCTGTACCTCTTCACTCCCAAGCTATGCTTGATGCTATTGCTCATAATAAGGGAGAATTTTCCAAATAAGTGTTATCGATATATTACAATTCTGGATTGGTTGTAGTAATAGTGCATTCAAAAATTCGAACTCCTATTTCATGAGAATTTTTGTTTTTATTCCTTGCAGGCTAAATATCGTCAAAAGCCGGACAGTATCAAGTTCACGACAGTGGTTGACTCCCCAGACCTAGTCCATGCCAAGAATAGCTACCTGCAGTGCAATGATGTAGGTTTGATGTTATACCTGATCTCAGCCACTCCTGATAGATGGCTCTCTGCTACATTCATTTCAAACACACCTTAATTTTCAGTGGAGTCCAGTGGAGATAAAAGTTTAATTTAACTCAACTGGAGACAAAGAACAGAAAAGTTAAATGTGTCTCTCTCTACTTTCAGTACATTCTGTACATTACCTACAGCCTTTTTGGTCTTATTCTTTTCCTCATTCTCTCTGTCTCTGTGTCTCTGTCTCCTTCTCTCTCTCTCTCTCTCTCTCTCTCTCTCTCTCTCTCTCTCTCTTTCTGTCTCTGTGTCTCTTTGTCTCTCTCTCTCTGTCTCTCTCTGTCTCCTCTATCCTCTCCCTCTCTCCTCTCTCTCTCTCTCTCTCTCTCTCTCTCTCTCTCTCTCTTTCTCTCTCTCCCTCTCTTCTTCTCTCCTTCTCTCCCCCCTTCTCTCTGTTTCTTTCTATCTATCTATCTCCCCCATCTCTGGTTTCTCCTTAATTTCTAATTGACCTGTACTCAATGAGTTGAGCCAGAAGCAGAAAAATATTACAAACATTGGAAAAGATGTAAAATTTAGGGCCAAGGACAAAGCCACTTTGGTTTTCCTGTTACATATAATTTGGGCACTTTTATTTGTTTGTTTTGCGAGGCAATCAGGGTTAAGTGACTTATCCAAGATCACATTAGTATATGTTAGGTATTTGAGACCAAATTTGAACTGCTTCTCTTGACTCCAGGGCCAGAGCTCTATCTACTTCACCACCCAGTTGAACCCCTGTTACATATCATTAAAATCTGCCTTTGGATTTGAGAAGGGCTTAGAGCTGAGGCTTTCTATTTTCTCATCATAAGGATGTTGAATCCTTTCAGATAAAATATTCTTATCTTTAAATTTTATATTTATCTTCAACTATTTAAATCCATGTTCACACATGGTTGAGAGGCAGCAGAATATAATACATGGAGGGCTAGGTATGGAGTCAGAAAGATGTGGGATCGAGTAATGACTATCCCAAATAATTTGAGTGACTGTGAGCAGGTCATTTATTTTCTCAATTTTTCCCAGGAAATCTTTTAAGACTATAAAATGTAGATGAGACATTGATCCATAATGATATTACAGATAGGTATGTGTCAGTCAGTTAGTCGGTGCTTTAGGTTATTTCATTTTTTAATAGACTGATAGTATTAAAACACTAGATGAAATATACCTTTAAATGGAATCTGTCTGAAATCTGCCCTGTTTGCCTATGCATTTTTCTATATAACTATCTGAGGAAAATAATTGAGTAGCCATCATGATGGAGACATTATTAAAAGCTCCAAAACTTGCAAAGAAAAAATATATATATATAGTTATAATGATTTTCCTATGACTATGTCTATGATGTTCTGAATTCTCTGGACATGTAGCACCACAAGCTATAATCAATATTTAAACGGGAACCTGTTTTGCCTTGACAGCGTCTCTACAGAGCTGGGGACTCAGAATCAATGCACAGATATACCTTCCTCCCTGATCACCCAGATTTCATCCGAGCCCGTTTGAATGCTCTTCATCTTAGTGACGTGAGTGAATAAATACATTCTTCCCCTTCTCTCTTTCTGTTGTTTCAGTGATCAAATGAGTTTACACATGTAAGGTGATTTGCAAAACCTTAAAGTTCTATATAAGTACTAGCAATTATTATGTTGGCTATTATTTATAAAAACTAGGTTTTATGGATTTTTGGGGAAAAAAACCCAAACAGAAATGAAAAGGAGCAGGACAGCTTAGTGGAAAGAGCCCTGAACCAGAAATCAGAAGATCCATATTCTGTTCCTTGCCAATTATTCATTTCTTTTTTCTTGGACCTCAGTTTCCCTCTTTGTAAAGTAAAAGGGTTGGGCCTTCTCTTCTAGTTCTAACATTCTATAATTTTATGTTTGGCTTCAAAGCCATCACTGTTATGTTTATGTTTGTCCAGGATCAGCTTCAAGTAGCCTTTTTACTAATTATAGATGTTGTCTTCATTTATTATTCAGAACATTTTTTTCCTGTTCTGTAGATTTTTAACTTTGTTGATGAGGTGATACTTTTGCATCTCAATAAAGTGTTTTGTTTTGTTGTTCAATCATGACCAACTCTTCATGAGTCTAATAGGGGTTTTCTTGGCAAAGACACTGGGATGATTTGACATTTCCTTCTCTGATCCATTTTTACAGATGAGGAAACTGAGACAAATAGGGTTAAGTGACTTGACCAGTGTGACAGCTAGTAAGTGTCTGAGGTCAGATTTGAACTTAGAGAGATGGATCTTTCTGACTCCAAGCCTGGCCTTCTAGCCATCTTGCTAAAGTTTAGCAACTTTAAAATAAATCTACTTTTTGCTAGAATAAGAATTCTTACTTTGCATCTATGGATCCCCAAAGAGTCTTTAAATAGATTTCAGGAGTTCTATGAACTTGAATAGGAAAAAATTATATCCTTATCATATAGCTTCATAGTCATTACAAAGGTTTAGTCTTAGACTGGGGATATTTAAACTGGGATCTGTGAACTTTTAAATATATATATATGTATATATATATATATATATATATATATATTTGACAACTGTATTTCAAATTAATGAACTGTTTTTGTAGCCACATGTATTTTGTTTTATGCTTTTAAAAATGTTGTTCTGAAGAGGGTTTGCCTGATAGACTTCACCAGACTGCCAGTGGGGTCCATGACACAAAAACATGGTTAAGGTCCCTTACTTTAGAAAAAGTGTTGGTATCTGAGTTATTCTTTTAACCATGAAATTACTTTGTAATTGCACCTAGTAGGACTGTAATGAATACTTGTTGAATGGATGAATGGATGAATGAATGAATGAGTGAATATGAGTCCACATTTCCCCTGCCTGTGGCCAAAATCCCTTTTTCTTTCCCTTAGATATATGCACTGTGAGTGCATAATGGAGGAATCTTGTTTTTAAGCCATAGCAAAGGCTGCCCTGCTACCAGGAAGGATTTGAAGTTACTGATTCTAAGTGAATAGGTGGCAGCTTGTCCTCAGGGGCTGTGATCCTGTGATAACAGGTAGTGAGGCTGATGAATCAAAAGAAACCTGTCAGATCAGAATAACATGGTCTGAGTGTGTCCAAATGGGGTAGCAATGGGCCACCCAGAGTTCAGCCATTCTTCCCTCCCTGTCCTTCCTATTGTGTCCTGTGGCTCCGTGTGGTTAAGCAGCTGTCACTTTTCACCCCGGAGGTGGCTACTTCTCAGAGGATGGCAAGATGCTTCTTCTATTTTATGTGTGTATCAGTTTGTGGAGTTTGTAAAGCACCGTAGGATCCTTTGCAATGAATTGTGCTTTATAAATATAAGTTATTATTATTATTTGAAGCTTTTGATGGGAACGAGAAGGATAATTTTAGAATAGCAGCTTAGGTGGGCCTATCTCCCTCTGGGTCAAAGAGTCCTTTTCTTTGGCAATTTGGGCAAAAGCATCCCTCGTTAATCTCCCTGAAATGTGGGAAGTTGCCTTCATTGGAGACTTCTCGTCACCTGTTCGTGGCAGGTTTGGAAACCGGGATAAAATAGGCAGCCCTTTGCAGGGAATTCTTAAGAAGGGGAGGCCCGCACAGGATCTTGAACATTCGCCTCCAGCGACCGCTACCAATCATCAGAGGAGGTGAACTGAAATTGCCAGCTGGGATATGTGGCTATGGAGAACTCGTGAACCTCTTATGAAAGAGTACTTTTTGGGGGAGGGCATGTGGGGTGTGTACAATTGGATCAAGCGCAGTACACGGAAGACTGTAGAGGGAAACTGACCTTCCTGGGCAAAGAAAGCCATTGATATTTGTAAGGCAGCAGAAATAACTAAAAATCAAATGGCTTTAATGTGTGAGGATGAGGACAAAACTGAGCACACTGTGATCAAGAAGAAGGGCGCCCAGGGTTCCCATCAAAGGACCCGCACAATGTAAAGACTCCCAGTGGCAAGGCAAAAACCTCAACAGATTTAAAAAAAAAAAAAGGAGAAGGAGGCAGGAAATTATTACAATATAGCAAATAATATACAGAGGGAAGTTACCCTGGGGGAATGGGTGCCAGGGAGGGAGAAAATGGGTGAAGTCTGGATTCCCATTTGGAGCAAGCATAGTTGGACCTTCTTTAACTATACAGGTATTTATGGAGGTCTTTAATTAAAATTTTAAAATTAACTAAAGAAAAAGTCCAGGGTATGGGAAAGATCGGAAATATGGAAACCTGGAGTTTTATACCGAGGGTGGGATCTCTAGGGCTAATCTGAAATGGACTCATATGCACATATTTCACCTCCGCAAAGAGCTGACATGTTAAATGTGTTTGAGGAGTCCTTGTGTCATTTCTGTGGCAAAGTCACTTCTCTCTAGAACTCAGTTTCTCCATCTGTAAAGTGAGGACTAAGTGATCTCTTCAGTTCTGTCTACTCTAATACAGCTGGGCTCAGTGTATATTAATAGCAGTTGACATCTCCATGGTGTTCCCTCCATGATTCTACAAGTTGTTTCACTCACATTCTTATCTGTTATCATGACAACCCTATGAAATATATACTGTGAGTGTTTTAGTCTGCACTTTCCATCCAGGTGAGGAAACTGAGACAAAGAGATACTGTACAACTCCCCTGAGGTCATTCAGCTAATAAACGGGTAGTATTTGAACTCAGTTCTTCCTGACTCCACATCTAGAACTTTATTTCACCAATGTTTTCTCTATAATGTCATGGTAGTAAAGAGTTTTCAGGTTCAGCAAAGTAAAAATAATTTTGTCTCCATTTTTTTTCAAGAGCCTCCTTCATCAGACTATCTGAAAAGGAGGTACAATGGAGAATATTGGTCATTCTCCTAAATCTTGTGGACCCCTGACCCCTCCCCTGGACTGTAGCACAGCTCATTCAAACATTTTACCTTTTCATATGCATAGCCAACTGGGGCACAATCCCCCTAATTTATATAATTATATCCCCATTGCCTAGCACTCTTTGTCACTCAGTAGATGCTAAATAAATGTTGGTCGATGGTATCGATGACAGTGGCCATAACGATACAGATTAGTCTTGAACTAGTTTGGTCATCTCAAAAAACATTGACCCACCTAAAGTCTAAGGGATGGTACATAATGAGAATACTTTTCCCCCTTTCTCGATGCAATGTTTTAAGCCCCTCTGGTAAAATAGAAGCCACTTGCGGGAACCTCATTTTTAGGGGGTAAAACTAAAGCCCCCCATCTCCATCTTTGCCAGCCCACCTAGACCAGTGACCTGCCCTACCTGACTTACAGAGCACTTATCAACAGAGCTGGGCTGAGGACATAGCTTTTCAATCTGCTAGGCTGATGGTCTAACAACTGTCTCCTGCTGCCTCCCTTCTCTGTGGATGGATAAAGGACAGCTATCCACTGAGATCTCCATGAGACACCTTTCATGGAGCTCCTCAGTTATTTTTTGGGAGAGAAAAAAACTCTTTAACAAATGAAGGCTCTGAAGAGTTTGATGCTTATATTGGTGATGTGGAGCTCTACCTGAAGACCTCCTGAAGAAAATGATTACAAATACCTGGGGGGTGTGTAAGTACAACTTGAAAGGGAAAGAATGAAAGGGGACACTGATAGAGGAAGATATTAAATGCATGGGGCACATACTCAACCAGGGTTTTTGACAGTATATTAAATGCAAGTGAAGGCTCTTGCCTAGATGTTGGCACCAGGGGTGGAAACTAGATTTAGGGCACCTCAGAACAAAAATGTATTGTATGACATCAAAGGCAGGCTGAATAGGTTTCCATAAAGCCAGAAGAGCTAATGAAAATACATATGCTGGGATATTAGAACCAAGATTTTGGAAAGGTTTGAAGAGTCAGTTTTTCCCCTTGAAAATTTTCATTCTAATGTTCAAATGCCCAGGAAACTGTCAAAAGACAAAATGGAGAGGTGTTTTAGGTGGTAGAAGCCAAACTAAGAGCCAGGAAACATGGATTCTAATTCCAACTGCAACTTTAGCTCTGTGTCTGTGGGAAAATCGATTCACGTCTCTGAGTCTTAATTTTGCTTATCTGTAAAAAGAGGAGAATATTTTGACATCTCACAACAGAGCTTTTTATGGGTCAAATGTAAAAGACTTTAATAACTGTGGAATAATATGTACATATAAAACATTATGTTAAAATGCTGATTTCAAAATTTGACAGAGTATCAAGGAGAACTTCAAAAGGTTTTCCACAGAGTGGCTGTTCAATGAATATTTGCTGAATGAATGAATTCAAAAGTGAGCACATTTTCAGAATGAAGTATTGATTACCACTCTTGTCTGTTTAAAGGAACCACAACTCTAAGCAGGCATTTAGTATTTGAAATAAATTTATGTGATACTTAAAACAACTTATTATCCTCTCCTCTCCTCTCTTCTCCTCTCCTCTCCTCTTCTCTCCTCTCCTTTCCTCTCTTCTCCTCTCCTCCCCTGCCCCTCCCCTCTTCTCTCTCTCTCTCTCTCTCTCTCTCTCTCTCTCTCTCTCTCTTTCTCCCACATTTTCTAACTTTAGAAAACATACAAGAACTCTTGGGAACAGATCCGAGCAGCTGGCTATGACTTCAGATTGGATGCCATCCCTTTTCAGACTGCCAGAGCCTCCCGAGAGATCGCCAGTGATGTAAGGAACCATGGTCCAATACTGTCTGTCTCTTCATTTGCTATCCCCAAATATGTAGCTTTATTGTGATTTGGAAATGGATAGCCTGGACTCAGGAAAAATAGTTCCCATTTGCTCCCTTAGTTGTATATTTCTAGACCTTAGCCATGAGTAATTTAGAAGGAATCTAGTAAAAAAAATACATACTTCAAGGTAAATGATACATAAAACCAATTAACAAGGATCTGAATCATGAACTTTTTACCAAAAAAGCCTCCTTAGAAGGGAACTCCTTGGGTTAGATCATTTAAATCTAGATGGAGAAAGTGGCAATTGTGAAAAAAGACACATATCTCTTCCTTTTGGAGTCAAATATAGAAAAGATAGCAGAGGGAATAAGCATTTTTAAGCACCTACTATGTACCAGACACTGTGATAAGCACTTTTTATGAATATTATTTCATTTGGTTCTCACAACTACCCTGCAAGGTAGGTGGTATGATCATCCCCATTTTGCAGTTGAGGAAATCAAGTTAAACAGAGGTTACCCAAAACAGAATTAAGTGATTTGCTTGGGGTCACACAGCTAGTAAGTATTAGAGATCAAAATTGAACTTAGTTCTCCTTGACTTCAGGCCCAGCAGTCTATTCTCTGTTATATCTCTATCTACATTTATGTGGATGATCTATACATGATCTTTTCATGTATCTATACATATATAGGTATACATATATGTGTATCTATTTCTATCTATATTTCTATATTTCTCTATATGTGTATATGTATGTATGTGTATATATATATATATACAGATATGTAGAGAGAGACATCCAGGTATATAGATATGTATACTGATATATAGAGACAGATATATAGAGATATATATTTACTCACACAGTATATGCATATGTATACAGATATGTAGAAACACATAGAGATATACAAATATGAACCTCTCTCTATATATATATGTATATATATCTGTCAGAATATCTATCTGTGCTTCTATCTCTTTCCATCTCTCTCTTGCTTCCATGTGCCATGGTGGTTGGGAATCCACTGAAGTAGTCTGTTGCATAAGGATGTCACCAAAGGAGACGTGTGTCCCTAAGAACCAGTTGTGAGATCTCTCCTTCTTCTCTACAGTTCAGGTACAAAGAGGCCTTCCTGAGGGATCGGGGACTTCAGATTGGGTACCGCAGTGTAAACGATGACCCAAGAACAAAGCACTTCCTTACCGTGGGGAAACTCCAGAGCGACAATGAGTACAAAAGGGAGTTCATTCAGAGTAGGTCACAGTTCCAGAGCCGGATGGACCAGCCTGGCTTCATCCATGCCAAGAAGAGCCAGAAGTTGGCCAGTGATGTGAACTACAGGCAGCACTTGCACCAATACACCTGTGACCCAGAGCAACTCAACCTGAAACATGCCCAGAGAGCCCACAAACTGCAGAGTGATGTAAGTCTGGGGCCTCAGTCTCTCCTAGCCTTTCTCTCTTTTCATAATCTCCAGAATACAAAAGTAGCAGAAGAATTCCTAATTCTATTCAACCTGCATTTGAAGCAGGGACAGCATAAATATGGTTGTGCTTAGAGTATTGCACTGGATATCAGGAAAGATTGGATTCAAAACTTACCTCTGACGCTTACTTATTGTTGGATGACCCTGGGCAAGTAACAGTCTCTCTCTACCTCAGTTTTCATATATATAAAATGAGGTTAATAATAGCTTCTACTTCACATCATGGCTGTTGGGAGGTTTAAATGGGTGAGGGTGGGGTCCCAGGTCTAGAGGTCAGAAACCATTTAGTTTAAGCTAATTTTGCAGAAAAGAAATCTGAAGTTCAAGGAAATTAAATTATTTGCCTAAAGCCTGAGACAGGATTAGAATCCCTGACTCCAGGGTCAAAATAAATCTGTAGGTCCTACTACTATCAATGTCATCTCTGGTTCTTCTTTCGTGAATAAGGTTATGCTATAATTGGGTGATCTATTGAATGACTTTGTAGAAGGGTTCACAATATTCCAATGGAGGCACATTTCATCCAGAGTTTATAATTATTTTATTGGGGCTGGTTTTCAATCTTTTAAATGATATTAATGAAAAATGACATACTTTAGAGGATCATTATATGGAATTAAGTTCTCTATATATTTCACTACTTAATGCTGGACAATATCAATGCCTGAGCTGATGTAGAAACACATAGAAAAGGGATTTTTGCCTGTTTTATGTGTTGTGGACCTCTCTAATAAAGCCTGTGGATCCCTTTCATAGAATAAATACATAAAATGAAATACATAGGACTATAAAGGAAACCAAAGTTTAGTGAAAAATAAATTATGTTTTTCCCCATCCAAGTTCATCATCTCCTTCAAATCTATTTCCAAGTCCTTTGGGAATCCATGGATCCCAAGGAAAGAAATCTTGATACTGAGTATGAGATGGAAGAGGAATTTTAGAGCTCATTCAGGCTAGTTACCCTAATTTTACAGAGGGAAAAACCAAGCCCCCAAATGGAAAAACTGTTGCCCAAAGTTATATGGCTAGTTAGTGGTAGAGGCAGTTCTCAGGTCTGTGGACTTCCAGCCTAGTGTCCTTTCTCACTGTTCCCTGTTACAGCTAATTTCTCCAAGGAAAGTGGGAAGGGAGAATGCTATGAGGAACCTGGAGATCAGTGTGTTCTACTTTGGATATGAGGGATCTTTATGAAGAGTCTCATGGCATCCGTCATTGGCAGAAACAAAATACTTGACCCCTACCTGCTTTTTATATACTATCTAAGCCATTAAAATCACCCTAAATCCCAATGATGTTTTTTTTTTTTCCACTCTATTCTCCCAATCCAGGTCAAGTATAAATCAGACTTGAACTTGACTAGAGGCATTGGCTGGACTCCTCCAGGCTCCTATAAAGTGGAAATGGCTCGAAGGGCTGCTGAACTGGCCAATGCCCGGGGCCCAAGACCTCAGAATCCCTATGTAAGTATTTGCTTCAGCCTGTGGTGCAGCTGTGAAACCACAAATGCATCCTGGTTTCCTCTTCAGCTTACTTTGAGCTGTCACTCAAGAAAAATAAAACCAATAAGGTGCCCATTTTCCAGGATCTGGGATGACTAGGTATTAGAATTCCACATTTAGTCCCCCATGAGGTGCCTCTCGAAACAGATGGTACCACATCAATACTGAGCAAGAGTAGCAGGTATCTTAGGTCCCACTACTTGCTCATTTATATTGGTTGAAAGGGTCACGGACTCAGCAACTAAAATGGTTTTTATTTTGAGCTCTACCCTCTTTAGAGTAAAGAGTCCATGTCCTTCTCTTGCCCTAAAGGTTTTAGTTTTAGTTTTCTAGGTTGCTTTTTTTGGGGGAGGATTAAGGTTGGGGAGAATGACATAGGAAAAGGGGAAGAAGTGGAAGTTATAAATGCTCCTGAGGCATCTTAGGCTCTTCTTAGGAGAATTTTAGATTTCACTCCAATGGGTTCATTTCTTTTCCACAGGTTGGGACTGATCCCACAGGGGAGGAAGACAATAACCAGGGGAATGTGAACCCAGATGCTACTGAGATTCTGCACGTCAAAAAGAAGAAGACACATTTGCTTGTAAATGAACAGCCCCCATGCAGAGTGTTTGACAGAGAAATTGGTCATCGAAGTAGTCCCCTGCCCCCCACCCCTGGAGCCTCCCCAAAAGGCACATTTTAAATTCTTGAGGTTTGGAGAGCTGTAGATGGTCCCCTCCCCTTCCTCACCATTTTTGAGTCAGCCTTGTTACACTAGGACATCTTTCTTAGTTTTTTTTTTCCTTTTAAAACATTTTTGAACACAGTGTCACCATAAAATGAAATATAGATCTTTGTATTTTCAACTCAGTATTTTAATATCCTGTTTTGAATGTTGGTTCTGTCTAGCACGTTATCCATGCTGAATAAAAGTGTTCAGACATGACTGGGACACTCATTTATTCTATAAGGATTGGTGGTTGTGACTGTTCTTGAGCTGGACTGCTGCTCCAGGAATGATGATTTCTAAAGACATATGAACTGAAGAAAATAATCTAGGAGAATTTGGGCTTCTTTTATGATTCCTTTGCAAATTATAGGAGATAATACAGGGGCATGGAGAACTATTGTGAAAATTCTGGCTAGAAAGTCATGGAGAAAAGACAAGCACAGTATAAGTGGAAATTATTTCTGATCAGCTCTAGTGAAACTCTTTAAATTGGGGACCTTGGAGACCACATGATCCAACTCTCCCCCTCACCCACCATGGTTCCCCATTGTCCATACAAAAAAATTGAGACCCAGAGAAAGGAAGTGATTGTCTCAGACCAACACAGCTTGTTAGTGGAGGAGTCGGGATGGAACCCCGTGTCTTCACTAATTATCAAGCCAATGAATGTTCTTTCTTCCTCTCTGATTGTTTGCTTCTTGGCAGTGGACCTTCCTTTTTAGTTTCAAACAACAAGGCAATAATGTGATGAAGAGGAGCTTGGAGATAGAGGGGCTATAGCTTGTGCCTTTATCAGAAGCTAGCTTAGGCACTGTCTAATATGATCCAGATTCTTCTTGGATAGTGTCTTTGATCCAGTTGTGGTACTTGGTCACTAGAGTATAAACTCCTGGCTTCTTTCCACATTTAAAGCCCCAGCTCACAATTCCATAGAGATAGTATTTGCCATCTCTTTCACAGGTTAAAGGGCCACCAGAATCACCCTAGAGGAAAATAAGACAGTTAGCTTTGTAGAAAGAATTGTTTGTGATGCTAAAGGTAAGAGGAAGGGAATGGCTAGTGATGCCTTTTAGTCCTAGGTAGGAGCAAAGAAAGGCTATATATTTTCCCCTGTGTTCTAATCCCTACCCATGGCTCATTCCCTACTTCCTTTGCCTTATATCTAATAAGACTATCCCCCTTTATTTGAGTTGGTAGCTTTATTAAAAACTATCCTGACTGTGGCAAGAGGGGATAGGGGTATAATATGTGATTCAAAATTACAGATAATCTAAAAATTCCACTTTAGTCATTAACATCAGTTTTCTAGAGCCTTGTACTATACACAGCTTAGCAACAGGACAGGAAAATTCTTACTTAAATACAAAGAAGAAATAGTGATATAATTAGGGCTAATATGGTAAAATAGAAAGAGAACTCTACTATGGTTAATTTTCTGTTTTGCTACTTATTTATGTCTTGGGCAAAATTCTACTTTTCTGACATTCAAATTCCTTACTTCTGATCTGGAAATAATAGTAATTGCACAATCTACTTCGCACAGTTGATGTGAGGAAAACATCATCAATTAGCACACTTTCTATCATTGATGGCACAAGGATATCTTATACCCACAGTCTTCCATATCCACTGAAAGGAGTAGCCTTTCTTCCCCCATCTCTTTAATTGTTGTTTTTTCAATTTATATTATTGTCTATATTTTTCCTGGGATCGGTTCTAGTGTCTTTTCATGTTTTCTTGAATTCTTCATATTTATCACTTTTTTCTACTATAGTAATATATATATATATATAAATATATTACTATATGCAGTATATATATATATATATATATATATATATAGTAATATGCAATATAGTAATATACATCAAGGTAACACATAGGTTTAATTATTCCCCAGTCAATGGACACCCGCTTTGTTTCCAAGGTATTCCATGAATATTTGGTTTTATATAGCATAGCTTATTTTATCATTGACCTTAGAGTATTTGCCTACCAGTAGGTTCCCTGGGTCAAAAGGTATGAAAATTTTAGTTACTTTCCCCTCTACATAATTATAAATAGTATTCCACAATGGTTGGAATAATTCCCAGCTCTTTCAACAGTATTTTAGTGTGACTAGAGCCCCTTCCTCTCATGTTGAATTTTTTCCTTTTTTGTCAGTTAGCTGAGTGTGTTTCTTCTTCTTTTCCATCACACATTCTAATGTGGATATGTTATTTCCACCCCAGATTCTGGTTTCCTCCTCAGAATTTAACTTTCTTTGTTTATAAGAATAAGTCTATAACAACAGTTCCATTAATTGATTCCTCTATCTTTTGAAACATGAAAATATCACTAGGAGAAGCCAAGAAATTATTAGCTATTTTGCTTTTGGAAGAAATAAAGAGATCTACAAAATATCTGGATAATTAAACTTTCCCTTTTACATCGTACCTTGACTTCATACAAATATATTAAACAAAAAACAAACAGCCCTTTTTAGATATACTCCATCCCTGCCACTCCTATATTTTAAGCAATGCTCAGAAATACAAATCATGTTGAAACACAAATCATAGTCTTAGATTTTTCTTTATTTTTTTTTTTCTGAGGCAATTGGGGTTAAGTGACTTGGCCCAGGGTCACACAGCTAGGAAGTGTTAAGTGTCTGAGATCAGATTTGAACTCAGGTCCTCCTTACTTCAGGACTGGTGCTCTATCCACTGCGCCAATTAGCTGCCCCTCTTAGATATTATCTTAACAAGAAAGTTAATTCCCAAATTTACTTGTCTTTTCTGAAGTTCTTGCTTTTAGTTACAATAGTAATGAAAATGCCATCTGTCCTGAGGTCTTCCATTTCTCCCCTAAGACCTTGTAACTCTTATTGATGCTTCCTGATTTTTTTCTGGCAGTATCCATGAAAATTGCCAGAAATGGGTGGTAACATTTATAGATTCCTACCAAAGATGAAAGAGATGAGAAAGGACATAGAATTTTAATCTATCAGCTTACCTATAAAAGGGTTCTGAGTTTGATAGGGAAGAATATCAATATTAATGGTTATAATGAAGTTTATGGAATATCTATGATGTTGGACTATCTCTTCTATCCCCTTTAACATGGGCAGGAAGGTTTTAAAATTTAAAACTCATAGCTAATGGCTCTGGAAGGATAGAGGTATAGTGACACAGAGTCCATGATAAATTACACTATCCCACTATCTCCCTCTTATTCACCCCCTTCCCCCCAAAGAAGCTGGGACTTAGAGAAGGAAAATGAATGTATTGTGATGAAATCAGGTTAAAACATCAAAGGAAGCTGATAAAGATAATGACAACTTTTCAAGGATTATCTGAGGAACATGAGGGCAAAATCTGGCCAAGACATTTGTTTATAGGTAATTTTATACATATTATTCTCAGGTCCTTTTAAAGAAAAAACAAAACCATGAGTTCCACTGACTGTTGTCCCTTCCTTGAATTACTATTAATAAAGTTTCATCTCCCTCTATTTCTGTTCAGGGAATGCGGTCATAATTCAAAGTTGGTTGCCTATACATATGTAAATAATAGTCAGGGCAGAGAATGTCATAGAATTGTCAGAGTCATAGAATGTTGAAAGGAAATGTGCCTTAGTAGATAGGATGCAGAGCTAGGAATAAGGTGCTTAGTTCAAATTTTGCCTCAAACACTATACTAAAGTGCTTTGCAAACTTTCAATTACTATTTAGATATAATTTAATTCAACCTCTTTATTATACACAGGCAGAAACAGTGGCTTCGATGGACAAATTAGTTGCTTCTGGTCATATGGTACATATTAGTACCCCTCTAATTCCCACACCAGGGCTAGAACACTGAGACCTACTGGATTTTCATGGGACTTATCATACTGACATGAGCAGTGTCATTAATTCCAAGCAGTATTCTTTGGTTATTCCCTATAGCTCATCATTTATGTGGATTCTGACACACTATTGTTCAAATGATTATAAATTGGAATAGCAGGTTTAGCTTATAAGGATAATCACCATCCTGTCCCAGAATGCAAGGGTTTTATATAACTCATTGTATCTTTTGTTGTTCAGTTCTTTCAGTCACATCTAACTCTATGTGACAGAATTTGAGGTTTTCTTGGCAAAGATAGAATGATTTGTATTTTTCTTCTCCAGCTTATCTTACAGATGTGGAACTGAGGCAAACAGAATTAAGTGACTTACTCAGGATCACATAGCTAATATGTGTCTGAAGCTGGATTTGGATTCTGGTTCTGAATCCAGATCTGGCACTCATTCATTGTGCCTCTTACCTCCCTCTCTAGTACCAGAAAATTTAATAAAATACATCCCATCACCAATCCCTCCCAACCAAAATAGATTAATGAAATGTGACATACTTGGCAGGAGTCAATCCCCTGTCCACCTGCGCAGAACATGGTTTCATCAATCAAGTTATTATATTGGTTTGGAGCATTACAATGAGATTTGGAGATCAGTTGGACTTTAGCATCCAGGAGATAACGAGATCCTCTTCCTGCATGAGAATAAAGATGGATGCTGAATTTTAAATTAGAAGACTTAATTTCAAAACCTGACAATGCCACTTGCTATCTGTATGACCTTGGGCAAATAATTTTACCTGTTTAGATTGCAGTTTTCTATCTATAAAGTGAAAGAACTAGATTAAATAAATAACCTTTAAGGACTCTTATTTAAATTTTTTTAATGAAATGAATTTTTTCATTTAACAAAATTTATCCTTCGCACCCCTTCCCTCCCCTGCAGAGAAAGGAAAGCAAAACTCTCGTGACTAATATGATTAGTCAAGCAAAACATAATCAGACATTGATCACATCCAAAAAATATGTCTCGTTCTATACTCTAAAATCTTCTGTCAAGAGGTAGAGCACATGCTTTATCACTGGTCCTTTGGAATTGGATTAGGTTATTACATTAAGTAGAGTTCTTAAATCTTAAAAACTGTTTGTCCTTACAATGGTGTTATTGTTGTATAATTATGTTCTAGGTTCTGTTCACTTCACTCTGCATCAAGTCATACAAGTCTTTCCGGGTTTTTCTGAAACCATTTTTAATCTTTTTTTAAAATTTACATATCAGTATTCCCTTTCTTTAATATTCTATAATTTGTTCAGCAATTTCCAATTCATGAACATCCATTAGGTTTCCAATTCTTTATTACCACCTCCTTCTTCCTTCCCCACCTCCCCCAAACTGTTCTAATTTTTTTGTCTTTTGTACATGCAGGTTCTTTTCCCCTTTATTTGATCTCATTGATTTGGAGGTCAAATAAATTTGTTTCATTATAGAAATACTGCATATTTCAACTACATCATAATAAAAACTCATTTAGAGAGGGCATCACATAGCTGAAAGACACCTAGGACATCATCTAGTTCATTTGGTTCATACTGAAGTGGTTTACCATTTCCTTCTCTAACTTATTTTATAGATGAGGAAACTGAGATAAACAGAGTTAAGTGACTCACCCAGAGTCACACAGGTGGTAAATATCTGAGGCCAGATTTGATCTCATAAAGATACATCTTCCTGATTCCAAGTCCTGAGCTCTATCCACTATGCCATCTAGGTGCCCTGACTGTAGCATAGTAGGCAGTTAATAAATACCCTTTCATTAACTGACTAATGCAAAAGCATCCAAATTGTTTTTTTTTTTAATAAGAGGGTCATATGATAAAAAATGTAAATGCATGTGGACCATGCAAATTTAATTATATTCTTCAATACATTCAGCTTCAATTATATTTATTAATTGGTCTAAGTCTGCTACCATGACATCTGATGCACAATGACAGACAGATTGGACCCTATTTGACCACTCATTCTTGCATACTAACTAATATAACACCAATTTATTTTGCTAAAATTTTCAGGTAATTTATAATCTAGTGTCAATTGGTTTATGTTGTGTATATACAGGGTTTAACTTAATATCTTCATTTTTATAGATTAGGAAGTTGATATTTAGAGAGGTCCAAATGACTAGGCCAAAGTACCAAATAAGAATGTTAGGTATCCTGATTCTAAGGAAAGTGAAAGAAAGGAAGAAAATAAGTATTTATTAAGTACCTGCTATGTACCACGCACTATGCTAACTGCTTTATAAATATTATTTCACTTGATCCTTATACTAACATCTTGGGAAGAAGGTGCTATGATTATGCTAACTTTATAGTTGAGGAAACTGAGAAAAAGATTAAGTGATTAAAACTAGTAACTGAATTTGAGCATGGTTTTGAACTCTGGTTTTCTTGACTGTCCTTTATCCTATCCATTATTCCACCTAGCCATTCTTAGGCTAATTTTTTCACCCATTATACTGTAATGATATTTAACCAGACTCTGACAAACTAGAATTTTATATTACCCATTCATTCAAAGAAATATGTTGAACATCCATTATGTTCAAAGTAGCATGCTGAGAGTTATGGAGGATGCAAATTAAAATAACACATTTCTTTGCCACATAGTAGTTGGAAGTTTAAAAAAACAGAGGCTTTCAATTTTCTACTTTTAGAAGAAAAGTTAAACATAGAGAAATAAGAGGAGCCTATTAAAAAACCAACAAGTCTTCTAATGTGTTCTTGTCCTTGGGTGAATACAGACCTAGTAATCCATACCTTCCATCTCCACAAAATTTCAAAATGACATAATTTTAGACATAGATGTAATTTCAGAGACCTGCTAGTCAAGGCTATGACTTGGTAGAGAATTCCCCTTGCCAAAAAAAAATACAAGAAGTAAAGTTATTCAACCCTTATTTAAAGACCACCAGTAAGAGGGAATCTGTTCCCTCTCAAATCTTACGTTTACATACCTTTGAATGGTGTGAGGACAGAGAGTTAGTATAGTGAATAGAGTGCTAGGTCTAAAGTCATTGAAAACTCTTTGCAAACTTCAAATCTGGGCTCAGATACTTACTAGCTATTGACTTTAGGCAAGTTACTTAATATTGTTTGCTTTAGTTTCCTCAACTATAAAATGAGCTAGAAAAAGAAGTGGAAAACCGCTCCAATATCTCTCTCAAGAATACCCTAAATGAGGTCAGAAGACTTGGACATGACTGAACTGACTAAACAACAATTAAAAAATTAGGAAATTGTCTTTGACTTTGAACTAAAATCTGCCTCTCTGCAACTTACAGCCCTGAATGTAATGAGGCAAGAAAGTTTCTTTTTAATTGAGAAATATTTCCGAAACAAAAATGATTTTCTGGTTAACCCTGAATTAACCATTAAGTCAGTTAAACAGAAATTCCTCTTGGTCAATCATAGTGGCTAACTTGCAAATCATACATAGGTTTTATTGTTATTCCTTGATTCATTTAAAACCTCCTACTTCAGTTAAATAATGAGATGGAGGGGAAGAAAAAGGGTGGGAAATTGATTTTCGCCACATTCCTAAAATAAAAGCTATATTTGAACGCAATCTAATTTTTAGTTCTTGTCAAATAATTGAAATGAGATTGCAGACCCCTTTTTTGCCCTGGAAAACAGATGACCCACAATCATTTTTGTGCTCTCATTTTTAAACATTGACTAAGTCTGAACAGAAGAGATAAATAGTTTAGTTGGAAATTAGAAATCTCTTTGAGTATCTGTATTTTCATTTTCATTTCAGGAAGAGGGATTCTGTCTCCAAGACTTAATGGTTTGTCCCCAAGAACATTTGTTTAATTGAAATGAGGGTATGTGGATATAGCAAAGAGAAACAGTATTTATTCATGGAGAATCGTACCTGTTGATGTTTCTCCCCATCCAGAAATGTAGCATTCTGTCTGAGAAGGAAATGGTACTTCAGATAGACATGCTGTCTTTACATACTTAGATTCTTGAGCACATTGACCTTTCACCGCCTTTAACTTGAGCAAAGCTAGACAAAAAAAGAAAGGAATAAATGATAAGCTTCTATAGAATTGTTTTGGTCAGAGATTTATAAATTTCAGCCTGTTTGGGAAGAGGCAGGGGATATAGAACTATCTGGATTTTTTTGACTAGTTGTATCTATGGTCAATCTTTTTCTAAGAAGCATGGAGTTGCTTCATTTATACTTTTGATGATGACTTCTGAGGAATAATAGGGACATAGAGACATTATCTCATTTGATTCTTACAACTAATATTTCCATACCATTTTATAATCGAAGAAAATAACACTCAGCAAAGCTAAATGATAGAATTCAAATCTGTTTCCAAGTACAGTAACTTGTCTACAATTATACTAGACCGGTGTATAGAGTCATAAATGTCAGAAAAATCTTTATTCAGCAGATGATTGAACATATAGTTTGATTTTAGGAAGTCCAGAAGATATGATGGTTTTTTCTTTTGATAGTTTTCTTTTTCTTTTCTTTATTTTTCTTTTGCAAGGCAATTAATGTTAAATGACTTATCCAGGATCAAACAGCTAGTGTCAAGTTCCTGAGGCTGAATTTGACTCCCAGCGGGTTCTATCTACTGCACCAATTAACTGTCCCCATATTTTCTCTCCCTATTTGGTTGAGGCCAGAAATTTCTCAGTCCTGAAATTTTTTGTTCAGCCTATTAATTTGATTTCTAGTAAAAATTTGTTACGATTTCGTTAAAATTTATGTATTCCCAGGAAACACTTTAAATTTTTATTAGTCATTATCACCTTAGCATAAGTTACTTTCAAATCACCTAAAACCTAAAGTTTCAGAGAGTTCCAGAGCACACAATTGAGAATTCATACCCAGAGACAAATTTTACCCTGCAATCAACTAAATGATAAATGGCAAGCTTGGTTGCATCCTACTCTTGCTGATATGACCCAATTTTGAGGTTTCTCTCCAATATCTTTATCTTCCAGCACTCCCATCTTCTGTACCTGGCACCTGAGCAAGCCCCAACCTTCCCCCTAGAATGAAGTGAGGAAGCCTGGTGTTGGCAGCTCAGGACAGCTAAAATCTAAACTAGCTTTAACCACCGGGAAAATTCTTCCTTATTTTCTGGCTCCCAGATCAGATCACCCATAGACAAAGACAGCGTCTGCCTTTGGGGGATAGTGACCAGTAAATAAAAACCCTATTATACTCCTTTTCATTCTGGATAAAGTAGAGTGAACAAATGCATGAATAATCTGCATCCAAGGTGGTACAGGTTCTTCATTGGAAATTGATTAAAACAATGAAATCACTGACTTAATCTCTCTTCTCAAAAAAGAAAAAAAATCCCTTGAGAAGTTGGGAATCAGTTTATATAGGTTGCCTAAGAGCTAGAAAGTTTTGCAATCAGTGCAAAATAAACATTTATAGACTTTCAGTTCAATGATCTTGTGATGAAGAGAGCCATCTACACCCAGAGAGAGGGGACTGTGAGAACTGAGTGTGGATCACAACATAGCATTTTCACTCTTTTTGTTGTTGTTTGTTTGCATTTTGTTTTCTTTCTCATTTTTTCCCCTTTTTGATCTGTTTTTCTTGTGCAGAGAGATAATTGTATAAATATGTATATACATATATTGTATTTAACATATATTTTAAGATGTTTAATATATTTTGGATTATTTGTCATCTGGGGGGGGGGAAGGAGGGGAAAATTTGGAACACAAATTTTTGTAAGGGTCAATGTTGAAAAAGTATCCATGTATATGTTTTGAAAATAAAAAGCTTGAATTTTAAAAAAAGATGTAAAAAATAAATTTAAAAATTACAGGCTTTACAATGTTTATGATTGATACAAGTTTTCTAGAATCTCCTAGATCCAAGCACCCAGAAAAATCACCCAGGAATGAGTCATAATAGAAGACACTTGCCAATATCATTGTAAGGAATGTCATCTTCCTCTTGGTAATCTGGGTGGACAAATATCTTCTCCACCCTAAATGACTGTTCATGGGATTCAGACTTCAAAAGATCTTGCACTCCAAGAACAACCCGTATTTGTTTGGCTTTTAACCTATAAGAGCAAAATTAGAAAGATAATAGAAAGTTAAAATATATGTCCTAGTATTTGTTATTTGGAAAATCCAACTAAGCTTGAGTAAATTGTTCAGTGGCCCAAGATATTGTCATATATTAGGATTTTAACTAATTGGACCCCAGAAACATTTATGGGCAATAAACCACTTCTTCCTAATTCTATCATTGTTACCAGTGAACTCAGCTGCAGGTCATATTTCAAAACTTTAGTTGATAGCTATAGACTTCGTATTCACTTGGTCTAAAGCTCATTGACAGCTCAGTTAACCAGCGATAAATTCTATCTTCCTAATATCTTATACATTCCCTCTTTTCTCCTCTATTACTTTCATCCCCTGGTCCAGGCCCTTGTCACCTGTACCTGGAATACTTCAACAATTTGCTAATCTGCCTACCACAAATCTCTCCCCACTTCACTCCATCCTCCATTCCAGCTGTCAAATTAATCTTTCTAAAGAACAGGTCTATCACCTCCCCCTCCAATTCAATAAACTCCAGTGGCTCCCTATTATCTCCAAGATCAAATATAAAACCTTCTGGTTGGCATTCAAAGCCCTTCATAAAATAGCTCTGTCTATCCTAGTGTTCTAACGCTTCACTCTTCCCCCCTTTATCTCCCTGTAAATCCCATACTTTGTAGTCCAATGACACTAGCCTCTGGCTGTTCCTCACATCTCTCAACTCCAGGTATTTTCACTGGCCTTCTTCCATGGTTGGAATTTTTTTCCTCCTCATCTCTGCATTCTTTCCTACCCAGTTTTCTTCAAATCCTAATTCAATTTGATCTCTACAAGAGGCCTTTCCCAACTCTCTTGAATGCTAATGCCTTTCCATTGTAGATTATCTCCAATTTATTCTGTTTAAATTTTGTTTGCATGTTTTCTCCCTTATAACTGTGTCCTCTTTGAGATCAGGGTGGTTTTTTTTTTTTTTTTTTTTTTGTTTGTTTGTTTGTTTTTTTGCTTTTCTTTGTATCTCCAGTACTTAGCACAGTGCCTGGGATATAGTAGATTCTAATGCTTGTTAACTCATTGATAGGGGACCAAGATCCAGTGAAAGATACTATGGTTCTTCCTTGCCTTATAAAACCAGTTGGCACTGAATTCTGGGAATGTCACCAAAAAGACTCAGTATCATTAAAGCTTTTGAGGATTTGCCAACTACTTTAAGATGAAGGAATTTGGAGATGGATTTGGAGTTTTGGTTATAAAGTCTAATCTTTCCATTTTATGTTAAAGGCTCTAGAGAGGCTGAATTACTATCCAACATTACATGGGAAATAAGTGACAAAACAAGGATTTATACTCAGTTCTTTGGCTCCATAGCCCATGTTTCATCCAGCATTCCACACTGTATCCTGTTTATCTGAGTTAGAGGATTTTCTAGCTGGAATTTGTGTATTCTCAAGTAGAGCAATGTCCCAGTTGTCTTCAGTGCCATTCTCAGCATCAGTTCTTTCCCCTTTCCCCCCCAAGTTTCCAGACCTCTAGCTTTCTCCTTTTTCCTATAAGCCATTCTTCAGAACTTTCACTTTCTTTCCTAGCTCCCCTTTTATTATTAAAGTCCTTAGGGATTTGCAAGGTAAAGGCTAATTGATTTGATAAAAAGAATAGTCCTATTTTTTACTGCTCTATTTCTAGGTGACAAATGTACAATTAATTGTTAGGAGGAATTGATAAATGGTCAAAGGATATGAACAGACAATTTTCAGATGATGAAATTAAAACTATTACTACTCATATGAAAGAGTGTTCCAAATCACTATTGATCAGAGAAATGCAAATTAAGACAACTCTGAGATACCACTACACACCTGTCAGATTGGCCAGAACGACAGGGAAAGATAATGCAGAATGTTGGGGGGGATGTGGGAAAACAGGGACACTGATACATTGTTGGTGGAATTGTGAATACATCCAGCCATTCTGGAGAGCAATTTGCAACAATGCTCAAAAAGTTATCAAACTGTGCGTACCCTTTGATCCAGCAGTGTCTCTACTGGGCTTATACCCCAAAGAGATACTAAAAAAGGGAAAGGGACCTGTATGTGCCAAAATGTTTGTGGCAGCCCTTTTTGTAGTGGCTAGAAGCTGGAAAATGAATGGATGCACATCAATTGGAGAATGGTTGAGTAAATTGTGGTATATGAATGTTATGGAATATTATCGTTCTGTAAGAAATGACCAGCAGGATGAATACAGAGAGGATTGGCGAGACTTACATGAACTGATGCTGAGCGAAATGAGCAGAACCAGGAAATCATTATATACCTCAACAACGATACTGTATGAGGATGTATTCTGATGGAAGTGGATTTCTTCAACAAAGACAAGATCTAACTTAGTTTCTGTTGATCAAGGATGGACAGAAGCAGCTACACCCAAAGAAAGAACACTAGGAAATGAATGTAAACTGCTTGCATTTTTGTTCTTCTTCCCAGGTTATTTATACCTTCTAAATCCAATTCTCCCTGAGAAACAAGAAAACTGTTCGGTTCTGTACACATATATTGTATCCAAGATCTACTGTAATCTATTTAACATGTATAGGACTGCTTGCCATCTTTGGGGAGAGGGTGGAGGGAGGGAGGGGAAAAATCGGAACAGAAGTGAGTGCAAGGGATAATGTTGTAAAAAATTACCCTGGCATAGGTTTTGTCAATAAAAAGTTATTTAATTAAAATAAATAAATAAATAAAAACAGAACAACAAAATAAAACTGGAAAAAAAAATTCTTAGGGGGTCATGGTCTCAATTCTCGAGTGGAACAGGCCTTATGTGACCAGCATTGTCACAGTTGCTCCTTTGGGTGGGACTTCCTTCCTCCCAGCACCATCTTGTTTACCCTTAAAAGATTACTCTCAGCTTACCTGAGCCGTGCCCTGTGTGATGTCCAAGGCTGGCGGGGGGTTGGCAAACTCTCTTAAAGTTAATAATATATTTGGTTGACTACTCTTGGGTAGAAAGGTCACCCTCAAATGTTTACACTAGCAACTGTCTATAGATAAGAGAGGTCAATCTTGACCACGAATTTATCAAATTCTAAAGGTGGGATGGTTTCCTTTTGAGAAAGAGAAACTTCCTTTTTGAGGGAAATATATAACTATAACTAGATCAAGGAAATAATGTAAAAGGAATCAATATATAGGGCAGGAACTAATTAGCCTTGGAGTTTTGGTTAAAATAATGTTAGGATATGGTGATTGGGCTGTTTTTGGCCAGTGGATTTGAAAGATCTCCTTCCTAAGTTTTGTGTCCTCAGCAGCTACTAAGGATTCTGCCCAGCAGAATGAAACAAAAGAACATAATTAAAGGCAAAGTATTTTTTAAAAATATCAAGCAAGGCCAATATACTTCAACAAAGAATCTTTTGTTGGAGAAGAAACCTATCCATGTCAAGAAGTCATAAATCTGTTGCTTAATGATAATATTTTCAGAGCGTTTTATGGTTAACAGAGCAACTTCCTTATAATACTGTGAGGTACAAAGTTCAATCATCATTTCTCACATTTTACAGATGAAGAAGCTGAGGCTCATAGAAATTAAGTTGCTTACCTATGATCATTAAGCAGGAAAGGGTCAAGACCCTGCACACCTAGGTTTTTGGTTATGGAAAGGTGACTAATCCCAAATCTTGAACTTACATTACACAGTGTGCAGCAGTGAGAACCCAGCAAGGCTCAATCAGTGTGCCTCCACACAAGTGCCCATTGGGCGAGGAGACAGTCAATGGAGAAATTGCTTGGAGAGATGCCTGCCAAGGGTGTTTGCCTGGAGTACTCTTGAAACCTCCATAGATCCTTTTGATTTTTGATTCTATCTCTGGTAACCCACAGGTACCGAACATTTCACTTGAAGCAGAGGGCTCAGTAGGCTTCCATAGGGACTCCACGACATCTGTGGTAACAGAGCAAAAAACAAAATCTGAATAACATCACAACCACTTACCCTCTGCCAGTCCCATCTTTTTTTTTTCTCCAAGAAGAATACAAGGAATAAAAATCAATCAATATGAATCCACACTGGAGCACCAGTCTTGGAGTGATTTTTATAACCTAGTTTATTTAATACAGTTTCTTCATTACTTATTAAAATAACCAAGATCACACAGATAGTTGGTGAAAGAAATAGTACTTAGAACAGAACAGAATAGAAATAAGAACTTTATGTCTGAACTCATTTTTAAGGGGAAAAAGTTTGATAATTTTGAAAGTGAATTATGTATATTATCTCATTTGATCCCAGGAAATATGCAGCGGACAGGTATTATCTTTCAGATAAGAAAATTTGGGGTCAGAAAGGTAATGTGGAATCTGAGGCAAACAAGGTTAGGTGACTTGTACAGGGTCACATAGCTTGTGGTGTCTGAGTCCTGACTTGAACTCAGGTCCTCCCAACTCCAGGCCAGCAGCTCTATCCACAGGATCAACTAGTTATCTCATTATAACCTCTAGATAACCCTGAGAGACAGCCATGATTATAGATTTTATAGATCAGTAAACTGAGTCAGACTGCAGTTCAAAGACTTTCCCAGGATCATATAGCTAGTAAATGTCAAAGACTGTTTTTGAACTCATCTTCCAGACTCAGAACTCCAATTACTGAATCACTTAATGAGAAAGCCATGAAATCTGAGCTCCACCTTAAGGGTTCTGGCTCTTGACTTCTTTTCCTTCTTTCTTGTCACTTCTTTCCCTCTTCTCTCTCTCTCTCTCTCTCTCTCTCTCTCTCTCTCTCTCTCTCTCCCCACCTCTTTCTCTGTCTCTGTGTGTGTTTGTTGTCTGTCTCTCTGTTTCTCTTCTCTGTTTCTTTTTCCTCTTCTCTCTGTCTTTCTGGGTCTCTTCTTCTCCTTCTCCTTCTCCTCCTTCTCCTCTTCCTTCTCCTTCTCCTCCTTCTCCTCCTCCTCCTCCTTCTTCTCTTCCTTCTCCTCCTCCTCTGTCTCTTACTCTTTCTCTCTGTTTCTGTCTGTCAGTCTCTCTCTCTCTCTTCTCTGTGTCTGTCTGTTTTTCTCTCTTTCTGTCCCTCTCTGTTTCTCTCTTTGTCTCATTGTTTCTGTTTCTTTATTTCTCCTCTCTCTGTCTCTTATCTCTGTCTTTCTGTCTCCTTATCTCTCTGTCTCTGTCTTTCCTACTCTTCTCTCTCTCTGTCTTTTTTCTGTTTCTCTCTGCTTCTGTTTCTCTGTCCTTTCTGTGTGTGTCTCTCTCTGAATTATTTGCATATTGGCCCCATTAGAAGGTGAGTTCCTTAAGATCAGAAACCATGAATTTATTTATTTATACCATTTATAAACATTTCAAATTTTATTTAAAAAAGCATCATCCTTTTTAATATTTCCTTTATAATATTAGATATTATATACTTTCATAAAATAATATCAATATTTAATATTTTCTTTTTAAATTTTGATAACCTCACACTAATTGAAAAAATCTGCTAATTCATCAATGGCCACATTTTCACTATTCATATGTATATTAGTCAGAGACATACACTATTATAGCCCATATATAATGGTATTTTCATATTCTTCATTTAGATGCAAAGACCTAAGATCAAGGTCTTCCATAGATCCATTAGGTTGCCTGAACTCATCTTGCTTTCCAGAACTTTCCCATTTCCCCATACCTTGTTCCTTGCCCACCTCTGCTTATGCTCAGTCTCCCCTTCCCTTCTCCTTATCATTAGGGCCACTTAGATTCCAGGTTCCCCCTGTTCTAGTGAAACCTCTAGAATCTAGTCCTTAAAAACTCGTGATGCTAGGACAATAATATAGAATGAATTCTGCTGCTTGTAGCTGCTGCTCTGTTGATTTATAGTCTGGCTAAAGAAGTCAGATTGGATTTGGAGAGGTGGGGGAATGGAGAGAAACTGGAGATAAAGGGGATTTCTAGTTGAGGAAAAGTACTATTCAAAATTACTTTTCTTTTGCTTTGTTGATTACAAATATTCTGTTATCCCATAAGTGTTCTTCTGTCCTTAGATATTGTCTTAGGAGTAAGTGCTCTGATTCTAATCTGCCATCTGCATAGAGGAAGAGTTGGCAGGACACCAGATTGTCTCGAGTCTTTTTTTCTTATTCTTTAAAAAATAAGAGTTTATTATTATTTTATTTTTGAAGTAACAAGAATTTTAAAAAAAATAATCAGTTATTCCTATTCTTCTTGAGACAATCACTAAGATCTCTTTTTTTTGCCAAGATGTTCTGTCTCTATTATACATGTGAATACATACAATATGTGTACATATATGTAAACACGCACACATATAACCAAATATCTATGCATTTAGACTTCTACCAGACTTACCTGAAGATGAGCAAGAAGTGACATCACAGAACTCCCAACTCAATGTTCTTTTGTCCAATTGAATGAAGCACCAAGGACTTTTGTCACCATCTGGATTCCTAAGAAGAATGCATCCCAGTACAAATGAATCAATAGGAACTGATCAAAGAACGCTTTAAATAAAACCAGATCATATTATGAGATGGAGAAAAGGAGGCTTGAACTGGTGAAAGGTGATCACAATCTCTCTCTACCTTTTCAGCCAGCATGAGGAGATGAAATATGTCAACCTCCTCCCCCTGACTGATACTCTCCTAAGATTTCCTACAAACATGCTATAAAAAATTAGAGGGTGGTAGAGTAATAATAATAACTAGAAGAAAAGAAGAAGAAGAAGAATCATATATAATACCTACTATCCAGCAGGCTCTTTGTTAAATCTTTTCATTCTTTTGATTTTTCACAACAGCCCTATCAGGTAGGAGCTATTATTGTTCTCATTTGACAACTGAAGAAACTGAGGAAAATAGAGCCTAAGGTATTTGCCCAAGATCACACAGTTGATGTCTCAGGCCAAATTTGACTTCAGGTCTTGCTGACTCTAGATCTAGTTTCTATCCATGTTAGAATAGGAGGATAAAAAGAGCAATAGTCCTTAGTTAACAGAGACAAATGGTAAAGATTCTTTTACCTGCAATAGTTGTGTTCACCAATACCATGTAACTCAGCATCTTCCATAAAAACATTATAAGCTTCCCTCAAGAGAAGGTGAGAGTTCCAGTGAAGGCAGGTGTTATGGTTGATTGTCTTACTGACTTTCCCTCTGTAGTTGAGGCCTTTGTCTTCATAACAGTCTTCAGGACCTCCAAGAAAAAAAAGACAAAACAAAAGAAAATAGTTATTCTTCCATTCCCCTCTGGGGAATGGGCTGAGTAGCTGGTAGCAAGAAAAATTATTTTTCTCCTGTGGATTTTTGCTACCCTAAATGCTAATACCGATGTCTCAGAAAGTATTATGGGTTGAATTTCCACTCTTTTTACCAAGGTTTAAAACATGTATTTGTAATATGTGGAGAACTAGCCATGAATGAGTAGTAGTAGCCCTAGTAGCCCAAGTAGCCCAAAGAAATAATTATGTGAACATGATGAGAGTTCAAGCCTGATTAAATTTGATCTTTACAGAGAATTGCTCAAATAAGAAATCAGCTGCACTTGTGATTTTCATTCTAGAAAGATAGAAATAGTAGAAGCAGATACTGCAAGGAATTTTAAATCCTAAATGCTAGAATTTAAATAGACTCAAATTCCAATAGGAGATACTGGCTGTTTCCAAGGAATGCTGTTTGACTATCTTGGTCTTGGGTATAGGAAATGATCATACCTATTTCACAGAATTTCCCTCTGAATCCATCAGGACAGCTACATGTAAACTTGGATCTCCTCCTATTCCGCTTGCAGATACCTCCATTCTTGCAAGGATTTGGTCTACATGCTGTAAAGACTGTCAAAAAGGAAAGCAGGGTCAGTGAATTCCTTCATAAAGAGAATACACAGCCTTGGAACTGAAAGGAAGATAGTTTTCCCTAGCTATACATCCAGATGATATATTTTAATGATAAGAAAAGATAAATCACCATAATGTTTGTTGTTGCCTATAATAGCAGCTGTGGTTCATTCCACAGGAGGGGGAGGCATAGCCACAGCCAGAAGACCTGTGGTTAGGTTTCTGGGATGCAATAGAAATTTATGTTTTCTGATCCTACCCTTAAGCACTTGATAGTGAGCTGACTCTTAATTAAGATAAATTAACATGATTCCATCTCAACCCAAAACATTGGTTAATCTCTATTTTGTCTTGTGGCTTATATTTTTTCTCTGGTCTTCTAGTATATTTAGAAGGCTCCATAGCTGCCCTTTCACACTCTCTGAGATTGACTTGATAGGAAGGCTAGTTTGGTTCTCTACCTATAGACTTTACCTAGGGGTAAATGGAAAAGCATATATACTTGCTTCACTTCATTAACTGAGCCAGTTATAACCAGGTACTGAAAAGATTTAGAGATGGAAGGACCTTACCAGTTTCCTAATAATGTCTCCTCAATTTAGCTTCTTCTTTTTTTTTTAACTTCCCTGTTTTTGTTTGGTTATCACCATCATCCCAGTCACCTAGATTTTCTACCTATATGTCATATTCAATCTTCTGTTACCCTCCATCCCAAATCTGTCTTCTATCTGATTCCCCTTAACTCTAGTATCTTCTTTGAGCAGAACC